>NW_009953574.1:410732-419615 GCF_000747805.2 Chaetura pelagica | reverse complement strand
TTTTGGATATTCACCTTGAACCTCCTATGCTCCAATTTGCACCCATTACCCCTTGTCCTATCACTGGTCATCACTGAGAAAAGCCTAACTCCATCTCCCTGACACTCACCCCTTACATATTTGTAAACATTGATGAGGTCACCCCTCAGTCTCCTCTTCTCCAAGCTAGAGACCCAGCTCCCTCATTGCCATGTGCAAGGTGTGGTACCAGGGCAATCAGGACTGAATATTAGGCTTATTTAAAGAGTCAACAAAAAAGTCCTACAGGCTTTCCCCTGGTTGGCATTCCCCTCCGTGCTGATGGTATGTGTTGGAATCTGAGCTGCAGGTCTGACCCATGGGTCAGAATTTTAATTCCCATGTGCAGTAACAGCAAAATCCCCACTGGTGTTGACAGAAACAAACTCCTTTTAGGATTGGCTTCTCTCCCTTGTGTAGTGCTTCCTGAGCAGCTTTATCAAGTCTCTGCACGTTACATTTCTCTTCAGGGCTTGCAGTAAGGGGCAAGAATAATGCCTCATTCTAAGATAAGTGGAGGCAAATGTGGTCAAACCTGAAGGAGAACATTCAGTGCCCTTTTCCTCAGAGTGGCTGTGGTGCCTGCATGATGGAGCAGCCAATCTGCCCTGTAAAGGAAGTGCATGTGAACTCTGATGTCCAAAAGCTGAATTACATCTTCTGTGCCTCAAGACTGCTTCTTTTGTCCCCACCCTTTCCTCTTGAATCATTAAGAGCTTTATGGTGACATAGTCTCAATTGTACCAGCAGAAGGAGAAAGAAAAAGTAGAGCAAGGACCTGAGCCAGATCCTCACCTGATGTAGCCTTCATATAAGGAGACAAACCTCCATGTTTGTGTCTGTTGATCACTAAGGCAAAAGCTGTTATCACCACGTTAAAACTTCTGTAAGCAAAGAGATAAGCAGCTGCTTTTTTTGTCAGCTTGATTGTTTTTTCATCCTGAATATGTGTTGCATGTTCAGGACAGTTCTTACGTCTGAATATGAAGGCAGAGTGTTAACCTTTATAAGCTTCAGGCAGGATTTAAGTTTTCTCTTTATTTCATATTTTACCTCTTGTTACATGTTACATAGCAGTGTGGCAGAACAATGCATTGTCCTTTTGTAATGCTTTTTATTGAATGATTTAAAAATGCTTTGAAACTGTTCAACATTTGAACTAAGAACTGGGTCAGTTCTGCCTTCCTCATTTTAGAGATGAGGACAAACAGGTAGAGAGGTTAAATGATTTGCCCTGCAAAAAGGAAATGTATGGATAGTGAACTTCAGAAGAGTACCTAGAACTTTTGGCTCCGATACCTCTGTACTTAACACAGGAATGAATTTCCTCCTTCTGTGAAAATTACTTCCTCTGTGATTATTGACAGTGAGGCTGCCAGCCAGCAAATTATCATTAAAGAGACCCCAAAGAAGACCAGCAGCCCAAAGCTGACCTTTCTCTTTCTACAATAACCTGGAAGGATGATAGAGAAGGAGATTTTAGAAAAGAATGGGACTGGCTCATGTGTGTTCAGCTGATGGGTGAAGTGAGTGTGATGTGTCAGGGCCTCCCAAACCAGCCTTGCACCCACTACCAGTTGCCCAGCTATTGAATATGAGGCAGAATTGGAGCAAGAAACCAAATTGCAGGGTGTTTGCTCAGTCACATACTCCCAGGAAACTGCGGAGTGCCAGTGAATAAGCCTGGCTAGCCAGCAGATGTTATAAGGATTTCTTCTTCCCATCTCTGTTTGCTTGCATTGCTAGTCAAACCTTGGACATGGAATTCCTTGGGAAATACACTGGCTCTTGGTGCCCTTTTATGTAGGGCCTCATGAGAGTTTGTGCTTTTCTGGTAGTGATGGTTTCTGCAGAGGTGAGATTGCATGAGAGTCTCAGTTTTCATTTAATGATAAAATGAAGTTTCCAGCCATCTTTCCCAGCAGAGAAAAGCCTATGTGACAGCCCAAAGAATAAATAAGCTCAAAATTTTGTGTGCCAGGCCATCTACATCAAATCATCTTGAAATAAAAATTAACACAGATTTCAGTGTGTTGTTTTAAATTGCATACTTAGAAAGCAGAAGTTGTTCTGAAGCATTTGAAGTCTGTCAGATTTATTCCTAATGTATGTGACAATATAGTGGCAACAGGTCAAATGAAACTGAATAAGCATTTCAATAACGTCTCAACAAAGTACCTCAGGAAGCTTAAAAAAAAAAGAAAACCAACCACATGATTTTGCTACACCATCTTAGAAGTACAGAAAGAATAACCTGCATTTAAACCCAGCCCCTGTCCAGGGGTGATGCAGTCCCATGCAGTGCAGTGCACTTTCAACCCCTATTTTCAGTCACAAAGTATCTGAGGATTTCCTGAGCGCACGAGTTGCTTACTAAAAACAACTCTATGGCAGTTCCTATAGTGACCTTCACCTTTAGCTGGAAGTCTGCCTGTATTTGACCTTCATCTTTGGCTTCTTGAAATCTGCCTGTGTTTACTTCTAGTTGTGTCTGTATCATGGTTGCTTTTAAAAATCAGCTTTTGACTTGTGAAGGAAAGTTTCTCAGTCTGATGATTCCTGTGGGGCCATTTCAGTGCCACTGCAGTCAGCATAAAGGCTTTGACTGCAATATAAAATGTGCCATAAAGGCCTTTAAGGAGACTTCTCTGACAGCTAAAGTGCTCTTAGTCTGAAGATGAGCAAATCCACCTCCCAAATACCCCAAGTGTGTTCGTGCCCTTCTCCTGCCAAGGTACCTGGTGTGATGAAGTGATCTTCTCTAGTGAGTTGTGTAATGTGGAGGATGCAGGAGCAGAACCAGTTGTTTTAGTTGGCACGTCTGGTCCTGGGGACCCCAAAGTTTCCCTAGATGGTAGCTAAGCTTCCTCTTGTTACCAGATGTGACCAACAGTGAGATGTCTCCTGCTCTGACACCATCTGTGCATCTTGAGGCAGCCCAACCTGGCGCTCCTCACAGTGGTACCACTGTTCATTTTGGTAGGAACATGTCATTATGTTACTTCTGTAGCATGGTAGAAAATCCTCAACAGATCTGGCTCAAGGCTTATGTCTGAGTATTTCAAAGTATAGCCCTTAGTTGAAAGAAAACCTGATTTCATTATCCTAACAACTTTTCTTACCTTCTTGGTGGGTCCTTAGAGAGGAACAGAGAAGATGAGGTCTCCAAAGCCACAACAGGATTTCCAGCAGGAAGGGCAGTGTGTTCTTATCTAAGACACTTACTGGAAGGGGAAGGATGGGAAATGTTGATTCATCAGTAACTGTTGTGGAGCAAATATTTTTTAAATGGCTACATTTGTGTGTTGTTTATAAATAATTGTATTTTTAAATGCCATGTCAGGAGTAAGATTATGCTGGGAATCACTGATATGATCCTGGACAATCTGGCAAATCTGTGTGAAAACCAGCACCTTTTTTTAGTTATCTCCAAAAATAAAGAGGGTGTGGGAGTCCCTGGAGCCAAGTGAATGAGGGATCAAGGGGTTGTTTAGAGAATCACACTGGAACGTTCATGCTTGGAGAGGGACTATGAGGTAGGGGCTGGAAGAGCCAGCATGACTGGTAGAAAGCAACAACAGCCCCAGCAAAGTAAATACCTTCTCATTCACTTGAAATATGGCAGGACCTGATAGCAACTGCAGTAATGATCTTTTTAGACAGAAATTGATTTTCACAAGATTGCTACTAGAGAAGAAGAGTGCTTTGGTGTTAGCAGAGCACGTACAAAATCCAGCGTTCACTTCCACTCTTCCAAATAGACAAAGCATCAAGAATTTTGACAGCAAAGGACCTGACCCCCTGAAAAGTAATTTTCAGTGGACCTGCAGACTCTCTTCCTGCAAGCTGAAGGACAAAAATAAATGTTCTTTCCCATGTGACAGTTAACTGCAGCCTACCTGCCATTTTGGCCCATGAACACAGCACGTCTGAGCTGGCTGGGCCTGGCCAGCCGCTAGGGATGACTGCATTTCTGTCTGTGCTCAATCACTCTGTGTCAGACATTTAAAAAACAGATAATGATTATTTAAGGACAATAACAATAGTTATTTAAAACTAATCTAAAACAGTGGGGGAAAAAACCACCTGAATGATACTGTTATATTGCAATATGGGCAGTAATATTGTCCTTGTGTATCATCAGGACACGGCTCGTGGCGTTTTCCCCTTCTTCATCTGTTACCAGCCACACCAGTGATGGCAGAGGACACTTTGCCTTTGCTCCTTGAGGCAGGTCCTTACACAACATTGCTTTTAAACTGCTGATGATTTTCATGTCAAAATCAACCACGTTTCAGGAGTCAGGCAGGACTTGTCAGACAGTTTAGGATTGAGAGACTGTTTGCTTTGAGGGAGGTGGAAGTCATGGGGCAGAGCATGAAATGATGGATTTCCCTGTTGACACATGCATCTGAGAGAGTCCTGGAATGTCAAAATCACACAAAATTGTCCCAAAAACTTATAAATGTTGGCAAGTACCCTGTGATGCTTAAGCACCATGTAAGCAATGAGTGGGGTCAGGTAGGATGCAGCCAAGAGCACAGAGAACAGGAAATATTCTCATCTGTGAAGAGGAGAGAAGGTGGGGAGATCACCAATGTACAAGTTATTAACAGGGCTGCAGTTGTGTTATTTTACTTTCAATAACCAATGAAACCAGCTAATAAGGGAAAATCATAATTTTTAAGACAGATGAAAGATAGTCAAGGAAACCCATATCTTCTCTACTGTCTAGCCTCAGGAACAACACATTCTCTGATACTGATGCCATCATGATAAAATTACATTTAAAAAATATCTATACCTGTGCTGCTATTAGTGCTAGATTGTTAAAATTGTGAGAACTGTTGCCATTTTTCTGGCAGTTTCCATCACTGTGCCACCATTAACTAATGCATCTCTGTCCAACTTCAGAAAGAAGCATCAGGGACGTTGTCTGAGTGAATTGCCTGCTTAAGGACTGTGGGTTTCGTTTAACAGATGAGGAAATTACTTGCAGGGCCATCAGAGATGGGAATGAATGGCAATGTCTGCTCTGCTTTCAGCAGAGGCGCCTGAATCTTTGCTGAGGTTCAGCTTCTGTTGGGAGAGAGGAGAGGTGGGGGTGGAAGCAGGAGCCTGTTGAGGACCTCCTCCAGCTCCCTCACTGCTCCTCTTCACAGCAGCAATATGTGCTCTCTCCAGACAGATCTGACATTACATGCTGGGGGGTGTGATGGTGGCCAAGAAAACTTTCCACCCCCTTGTGCACAGACTTTGGGTATGAATTCAAGGTCTAGTTCATCTTCGTTTTCCCTGTTTCTTCATGGCTGGAGAAAGTAACTAGGCAGGGGTGCTTTGTTAGTCTTGTGCCTTACGTTCAATTTTGGCATGTCAGTGAATGTGTCCCTTTGGGTGGCTGGTGGCCCTAAAATTGCCTCTGGAGTGGCTTAGAGAAGGAGAGTGGGCAGTGTGATCCCAGGCGGTGTGGTGTGGGAACTGACATCAGGTCACTTTTTATGAGAAATATTTATGTGTCCGGGTCTGATAAAGCCTCATTGTGAAGCTGCAGGTTTCCTTCCAAGGGCTGAGGGCGGCTCCATGGCGGCTCTGCAGGAAATGAGGAAGGGGTGGAGACTGGCCCAAAGAAACGCATCAAATATTTTAGGGATGAACTGTGGAGAATCCGATGGGAAACAAGGGCAGGGCAGGGCGGGAAGGGGAGTCTGCTGCACGCAGACAGCAGCTACAGGCTTGGCTGACACTGTGGGGCACTTGGCACTCCCAGGGAAGGGTAAATGCAGAGATAACAGGGCAGGGGTGTGGGTGTGTGGTGCTGAGCCCTAAAAGGTCAAGTTTCCTCTGGCCTTTCACTCTCCTGCTATGCAGTTGTTGAGCTCTTACATAGGAACAAAGAGATCCTCTCTGCCTTCCCCCTCACCAGGGCTGCTCTTTGATGCTTTGCTACCTGGGGCTGCCCTAACTCAGCCCAAGCCTGTGGTGAGCTGCTGGAGTCTGGCAGCACCATCTTCCCAAACTGCACCTTCTCTTTAGCAGTCGAGAGGAGCTAAAGGGCAGGTCTGTTCCCCTTGTCCTGTGGAAACCCTGGAAGTTACAGGAGTTGCAACGTGGTCATGTTTCCACTGAGGATGCACTTAGGTAGAGCTGGAGTCTCACATTTATTAATTGTTTTCTTCTGATTGAAGAGTAGTGTGAATTTCCAGCTAGATGACAACAGCAATAGTACAGGAAATTGGAGTAAGATAGCAATAATAAGTAATTATAAGCAATAATCAATTAGTCATGCTGAGCTCTCTAGACAGGGCTTTTCTCTCCAAATGATTCCCATGCACTTGCAGGTGCTGGCTGAGATTGTCCCCATTAATTTGCCACAGAAGCTGGGGCTGTGGCACTGCCAGACAGTAGCAGAATTGATCACTTCACTGTACCTGCATCTTGGTCTTGCATAGATATTCTGTGCTGTGGAGGACACAGATCATTAGGAAACTGGTTTTAGCTCATTTTTTACTCCTCAGCTTCTGCCCTGCTTCCTCCTAGCTGATGTTGGTAATTGATAGTCCATCATGTTGCCTCAAAAGAGATCTATAGACAGTAGGATGTGGTGCGTGGATAGCACAGCCTGAGCAGCTGCCAGGGCCCGCTAGGATGTGAGGCTTCTGTTCCTCAGTTTTTCCACCCATGGGGTAGAACATGGTGAAGTCCCGTGGTATGGGAAGTGCTGCAGGGAAGTCAAGGTTTGCTGAGCACCAACTAAGGATGTGCTCACCTGCCAGCGGGATGTGGCACTCTGGGCTGGAGCTGAGCAGCTGGTGAGTAAATCCCAGCACCTTCCTGTGCCGTGTGGTTCCTTGGACCATCTGGTCCTGCCTGAGAACCAGGCCCTGCTTGAGAGGAGCAAATCAGACTAGAAATAATTGCTGTCTCTGAATGAGTAATACAGGATTGCTGGCCTGTCCCCTGGCATTTCATGTTAATGATCTCTCCTGAGGAGCAGAGAGGAGAGGGGGAAGAAAAATTGCAGTGTGAAAATGAGTAGCTGGAGGCAAGTCCCTGGCATTCTTCTTTGGATAATTTTTCCAACTTAAATAAACAGATGTAAAAAATGAGATAAATAGAGAAAATGTTTTTCTCTCCATTGTTGTTTGGTTGGATTTTAAAAATTTATTTTCTAGTATTAATCAGATCAGGCTTTATCATAAGCCATGTGGCACTGCATGAATGACAGAAATTATATCCCCAGTAATTCCAGGTGGGCAGTTTTCAGTGACCATTTAAAATTTAGAAGGGGAATGCATGTATCTATGTAAAGAGAGATCAATCACAGGACCAGTCATCCCACTAGTAGCACAAGTAGACACTAAGACACTGTGTTTTTCCGGGGTTCATGGAAATGCAAGACTGACTTGAGGGCTTTGAAGCCAGATTGATATAAATTAATGTAGAAGCAACAGTTTCCCATCCTTCAATAAATTGGGGTGTTGCTCATAAGTGTGACACCCTACTCAGGCACTCACCATGCATCTGATTTGGGTACCAGTCTCTTGGCACATACACCCCAAAGATAAATACATTTTGATGGTATCAGTGGACAATGATAAAAAAGATAATTTTTATTTTTTTTTTCTTCTGCACTCAATGATTTTTGCAGGGGAGAAATGTTTCAGATTCTGCTTCTTGACTGAAAAAAATAAAGTAAACCAGAAGCTGAGAAACTTTAGGACTGATTTGTGACAACAGTTACAGAAGGCTTGGTGGGATGAACTTTCAGTGTTCCAATAGGATAAAGTGGGATAGAAAATTGACGTGATAAAAGAAGAGATTGGAAAAACAGACATTTTTGATGTGCCACCCTGAAATATACTGTATTTCATTAAATTATTCCTTCAACTGAAGGAATAACATTTAAGCACAGTATGATTAGGAGTTTAAAAGACTTCAAGAGAGCTTCATTTCTCAGGGAGCTCATTCAGAGATATTCTGACATTTAATTTCTTAGCAAAACGTAAAGTGATGCTAGAAAATGGGACACAATTAACATTTACTTAAAACTTGGATACAGATTTGCATTGGCTGAAACAATGTAATTAGAGTTGAGTGAATAATTTGCTCCGTGACTTTGCCTCTTTATTTCTGCTTATAAACGTTTTGTGGGCAGCTTGCAGTTTTCTCAAATACACCCATTCTTTTCTGGGAGGTACCAGTTATTCATCAGATAAGTTTTATGAGTAATTCTCAGTCTTGCCTTGCTCGATTCTATATTTAGCTTTTCTGCTGTGGTGGCTATTATTGAGAGGAGGCTTAGGTCACCCATGACTATTTCTGTTCTCTGACTGAGTGCAAATACATATGGTTCTGAGCACCAGATTTAACTTCAAATGTCCTCTAATTTCTGTTAATATATTCATCCTCTCCAACACTGGTCAGAGATGAATTTAAAAAGGAAGTGTACAAATACTAATTGACCTCGGCACCACTTTGAGCTGCTATGGCAGATATTTGATGTACTACTTTCTCAGTTCTCATTTTAAAAACTTCAAATACAAAAATCTGAAGCAACATTTAGTAGAGGTGGTTGGAAACTGCCTCTCAACCTATGACTTTCCTTTGCCATTGTCCTCTCTAGAGAGCAAGCTCAGACGACCAGCCTACATTGAAAACCTCATTTTTAGGTGTGCAAATCTACATGATATGAATAATATTTGAAATAAAATAAATACCCCCAAAACCTCAGACAGCATTTTGTTGAAGAAACAGCTTCCTAACAGGAAAAACAAAACAAAACAAAACACGTTGTAGCACAAGCATTTCAATCACTGGTATCTATTTTTGTACACCTGCAAATGCTTGCTGACCGTCTGTATTATT
>NW_009953574.1:403807-410630 GCF_000747805.2 Chaetura pelagica | reverse complement strand
CAGAAGACAAACACTTTTTGTCTTTCTATAAACTATTTGGGGATGAACAGGACATCATTTGAAATGGAGACATTACTGCTCAGGAGGTTTCCTGATATTATTCAGGGCTCTGTGTGGAATTCTAGATCCATTCACATCACCAGATGTTGCACTGGAAAGGTCAGGTGCTGTAAACACTTGCTGGATGTCTCCACAGGGGTTTCTCTGAATATACACTTTCTGATACCTGATTTAGATGCTGAACATGGAAGTCTTAAATGTTTGATTCAGAATTCAACAAATAATGAGCACTAAGGGTACAGTTCTACATTGCATTAAAAAAGAATATCTCCTTTGAGCTGTGAAAACCAGTATTCTATGATTTTACCTTGAATTCTCCACCTGAAGGAAGTTTTTGGAAAGGAAGCCAGGCTGGTGTGATGCTGTAGCAGCTGCCTAAGTTATGAGAAGAGCTGAAGTTCACTCCTGCTTCTGCTCCACTGTTGCCTCTGAGAGATGTGTACCCCAAAGGGGATTCAGATACTTGATGGACTAAGGTTCTGTTGGCTGATGTCCCTCTCTTCACTGACAGCAGGGGGGTAGAGGGCACCTATATTCAGAACATAGGTGACTGTTTTAGTTGGATGTACTACCATAGAGCTGTAACCATGGAAAAGAATAGCAATGAGATGTGTAAAACCATCTTTATTAATGGCAAACTGAATGACTGTCGTGCTCACTTGTGTGAGACAAACCTTCCTTTAGTACACCTTCTGGTAAAGCTTTGTTCCTAGTGTGTTTTCCTGATAAAATGGAAAAGGGAGGGTGAGGTCATGATAAAAAAGAAAAGACATGCAGAAGTAGGAGGGAGTGCAGCTTTTATTCCTGCAAAGTGACCAACAAGAACAAAAATTCTGAGAAGAATTTATTTCAGCTAGCCAGGGTTTAAGGTTTTCAGATCAGAATGAAGATACTCTTCCAAATGCAGCCAAAAGACAGCAGACTGGGTGTTTACTAGTCACCCTTGGAAGTAAAAGAAAGAAAAAGTCATCTCTTTACCAGTCTGTGAGCAAGTCTGAAAAAATCCTTGTGTTCTGCTCTGGAAAGTGATGTGCTGAGAGCTCGAGAATTCCCAGGGCAATGGGCAACATATGCTTATAGAAAGGCAGGTATTGCAATAAGTAAACCCTTGTACACTGCAAAAAGGATTAGGTGGAAAGAACGGGTATTGTTAGGAGGAGGATTAAATATTTATCTCTTGTGCTGTGTCCTTAGGGAACCGAAGGGCAAACTGAACGTAACATTTTTCAGAGGATGTGTGTGGAGAGAATTTTTTTTCCTTCCCACTGCTTTTGAGTCATATATGTGTGTGTGTGTATATATATATATATATATGCCACAGATTTGTTGTTTCAGTGACTGATTTGTATGACCTAGCTCTTATGGTAGGCAACCAAGGATGAAGAAAATAGTTAGAAGTGTTTGCTATTTTAATACAAAGTGGGGATTTGTGGTGCATGTCGGGGCAATGAGATTTTTAACAGCATTTGGTTTTTAATGCAGTTTTGTCCACCCCAAGCTTTCCCAGACCAGCTGTTTCACTGCTTGCTCCTCTCCAAAAACAGTGATACTGACTTAATAAAAAGAAAGTGAGATCTTGACTAACAGGGAAGTGGGTTTACATACACATCCCTATGAAAATGTGCCCCTTGCAGGGACAGGACAGGAGAGCCCAGGGAGGGCCCAGGCAGACTGTGCTGCTTGATAAGGGACCTACCAGGGGTTGCCCTTTGCAGCCACTGTCATCTGTTTTTATTTTTATACAACTTCAGGCATCATTTCTTCCTGCTTTGGCCCTCAAATACAGTTGTCCCCAGGGCCAGCTGCTGAGATAAATCCTACTAGCTACCACCAGGTGACCATTCAGGCAGCTTCTGTACCTCTCAGCCCTTCTGTTTTTCAGAAGTCAGTACAGCTTTCCTTAGAAGCTGTCCAGGCTTCAGGCAAGGTTCAACCTTTCAGTATAGGTCAGAACAACACCTTTTTTATTTTATTTTTCTTTTCCCTTTCCTTTTCCTCCTTGTGGAAGTGATTGAATCTGGGTGATGGTGGATAGCTGAGAACCAATCTGCTTCTTCACCAAATTGAAAATTTGTTCAGTTTTTCTCCTTTGCCATGTGCACTTTTCAGTGTTTTCATAAGTGATTAAAAACTTGTCACCTGTTGCTCTGGGTTGCTTTCTCTTGTGTGACTTTTCTTGCAATCCATGTGTTGTTCTAGACGTTGTCTAGACTTTTAGACAATGCATTATTCTTTTTCCAGCTGTGCAGTGCCAGCCTTATTGGTACCACTTTGCCGTTTCCATGGTTCAAGTCATTGGTGACCACAGAGAAAAACACATCCTTTCAACCACATTTGTAATTATTTACTGTGCTGAGAGAGAAGTGAGTACATTCTTTGTATTGCATTAACCTTTATCCTAATAATACATATAATTTTAGTTGTCACTGATTCTTGGAAAACAGTGCTATTACATTAAAAAAATAATTTCGTATCTATTGTAATCACAACTGAGTCTTTTGCTTGTGTTATGTTCCACTTTCTTTAGTAGATACATTGTATTTTTTTCTATTTTCTCAGTACTTAACAGTGAAGATGTAAGTGAAAGAAACTGAAGATCTTTCTTCAGAGAAGTTAACCCTAGAAATACTCTAGTGATGCTGTTTGCTGTCTTATGCCTGACATGCACTACAAGTAACTGAGGAAATTATTTTCCTTTAACGACAGTAAATACCAGTGTCCATTTTCTTCCTCAGAAAATTCTTTCTGTGCTTGTTCCAGAAACTGAAATAACTCTTATTTCTTTGGAAGGAATTATCTTAAATTGTTGATATATTTCCACCACTGTTGTCAAAACCACATTCAAGGACAGGATGTGATTATTTATTACTTTCTTTTTGCAATTTAAAAATACAGAATTGTTTGGACCAGTCATAAAAAATGGTGTGAACTGTTATGCAGCCCCTTTGACCACAGATGAGATGGCTCGGGGAAGCTGAACAGTCCTCAGCACATGTAGTTCATTTGCAGCCACTCATAATCCTCCTCCCAGTCATCCCAGTTTGCAGCAGCTGGCTGGGGCTGTGAGATGTGTCTTCGAAATGTTAAGGGGCACATCGCATGAGATGCTGAACAGATGCAAAAGGTCACCACTGCCCAAGCTTTCAGTTAATCAAAGGCCAACTATTTTTAGCTTCAAGTGGGAAGCCTAAAGCCATAAGCTGGCCTGATTGCAGAAGGCCCAGACTTCTGCCACAGTCAGAGCTGTGCAGTGTGAGCCCGTGGCTGCACACGCTGCGTCCGGTCTGCTCTGACCTCTGCGGACACTGTGACACCTGCCCAGCCTGCTGGAGTCCTGCAAGCACTGCACTAGAAATCTGTTCCTGTCTTGGGAGAGTTACTGTAAGAGATAGCAAGTTCATGAACCAAAGGTGGGGGTTAACAGAGAGATACATAAATAATTTGCATTAGTTAGTAGTGCCCCCATCTTCAGCTATCCACTACAAATGAGTGAAAAAGCAAGAGACTGATAGCCAGGCAAATGGGACAGACACTGTAAGACTCATAGCAAGGGGATCCTGTGGTGTCCTTGGAGAATCTAAGGCTACTTGGATGTGTCCACTGCAGGACACAAAGCTTTGACTCCAAGGCTATTTTCAAAAATAAATGTAGATGTTTTCTCTTCAGGACAGATCTGCAGAGATTACTGGCAGGAGTATAAGCATTGACAGGAGAAGGTCTGCATCTCTGTTTTGTATGGCTACCTTAACCCTCATGTTAGAGCCAAGAGAAGCCAAGTTCTGGTCACAGATAATTTCCTAACATTTCTTAGTGCTTCTTTAGAAAGCAGGACTTCAAATATAGGTCTCTATTAATACATTTTTTTCTGGTGTTGAATTATAGCCCCTGTGACTTATTAGTGAACTTTATGAACCCAGCAGGATCTGAACACCATCTTGGATGAGTAAGCAGCACTGAACTTCCAGGAAGTTCAGCTTGTGTTCTGTCTGGTGTGACAAAGCTGTGTCAAGAAGACAAAACATAAATGCAATTTTGGGCAAGCCTTATTCCCCATGAAACAATGCTTGCAGCAGGGCCTTTCTCAATTGGAATATTTTTCTCATTTCTCAGCAGCCTGGCAGGGCAGGTCTGGTGCTGAGCGAGGCACATGTTTCCAATTGCAGGGTTAGGCATGAGCACTCAGCTGTTTTTCTGTGCAGTTATGAAGCTGGGTCTCTTTCTAATGATGGCACTCTCAGGGACCTGGGGAACACGAAGACCTTTTTCTTAAGAATAAGCTTGGAAGGCTTTCAAGTAGAGGAGCCATTTGTTTCATTGCTGGATGCTAAGAGCTCAGGACAGAGTGTAGCTCTGATCCTGGAGTGCCCAAGTGTGTCATTTCACTTGGATTGACAGTTTGGAAATGAAGCTAATCCATGCAGTTGTGTGGCTGCCAAGTGCTCCATGAGGTCACTGCCTGCAGCAGTGATGTCAACGAGACTGGAAAGGTTTTGTATCCAAATTAATAAATCTGACACGGCCTGGGCCTGTTCTTGGCTGCCTTTCCAGCAGCTCTGGTAGGAAGCAGCCATGGCTCTGACAGCCCTGTCTGCAGCTCACAGGGCACTGCAGCATGGTGTCATCACAGCCAGGTGTGCCCCTTACCCAGATGGGTGACCCCACAGGTGGAATCACTGATCCTATGGCTCCCATTCCTTAGCCACCCATCAGAGCAGCATCTGCCTCTGTGCAAGCAGGTGATCCTACAGCTCCCAAGTCAAACTTTGTATTTCAAGGGGAAATTCTGATATTACCACAGTGGCTCCTGGCCTTAGTCTTTTGGTGACAGGCTCAGCTCTGCAGTGAGGTGTTTCTGGTAAGGGCCTCTGACAAATCGCTGAGAATGAGGTCCAGTCAAGAACCAGTTTTCAGTTTCCCAGGCTGAATGACATACTTTTGTATGTGCACACACAACCCCTGATGCATTTGATGTTGTCCTTGTGGTTGCCTTGTAGTGAACACTCAACATTCAGCACAGATTAAATCTTTTTTCATTTTTCTTCACATTTTTACAGTGAAGGTGAAATTAGCATTTCTCATCTCAAGTTCAAAGCAAGAAACCAAACCTCTCAGAGTCCATATCCCCATGCATGCAGTCCAGCCAAACCACAGCAATGGCAGTGGAATTGCAAGAGTGATGAGGCCTTCATTTTTCCACCAACCCCAGAAGAAATTACATATCAAACACTTCATTGACCAGGTGTGCAAGGGCTGAGACCTATATAAGGCTATACCCTTGTGTGGAGCCTTTCTTGTCTTTCACCCTGTCCATCATAAAGAACCACACCAGGTGTTTGTACCCAACAACCTCCCTCTGTGGTTCAGGACAACAGCCTCACAAACAAAAACCAAGCTGAATTTCCAGAGCATCCTGCAGTGCACCCTCACTGGGCACTTTCCAATTAATAATAATTAAAAGCAGTACAGGACAACAAAGGGATAAATACCTATCTCAGTTAGTTTCAAAGCTGTTGCAAATTGCATGCTCCAAATCACTGAAGGGAGCTGATGCCACGGGTGAGGAGCAATGGTTAAAAAAGCCCTGGCTCCTTCCCAGAGAGCTGAAGTACTAATTAGGGCCATGGACAGTCTGCTAATTCAGACCTTAATGAGCCCTGAGGGACTGTGAGATAACAAACACTCAGATGGGTGCACCACTGTGCAGCCTTGGAGCGGTGCTGGTTTATTAATAAGGGCCTTGACAATAGATGTAGCATCATACGTGCAACTGGGAGGAAACTGGAAAAGGAACCTGTGGAATCTGGACAGTGGGGGCAGGTCCAGCTTTGTCCAAGGGCAGATTTCAGCTCTTAAAAAGCCAGATGCACATCAGCACAACTTGAGGTCTTTGTAAGTGAAATCCCAGAAAGCTGCAAAATTGGCTTGTTAGTCTTTGGATTGCAAAGAGAAATTAAACTTGTCCAAAGACAAGGCCAAAGTCTTCATCTTGTTTTGAGTACTTTGGAGTGGATCTTAAATTTCTTCTCTAGGTGATCACTTTCTGGGTTTATTTTTGGAAAAAAAAAAAAAAAAAAAAGAAAGAAAAAAAAGAAAAAGCTGACCTTTAATCACAGGTTCCATGAGGGCTTGTGCCTCTCAGGTTGCAACATCAATTATCTCTGCATTTTGCCTACCAAGAAGTTGGGGGTAATTGACGTGATTTGGTTTCAGAGCTCATTTGTAGTGAATTAAATTTAATTAACTATTTATCACGTCTGCTTAGTAAGCTAAAATGTTGATTGTGGAGCAGATCAGCATAATGTTAAGCTAGTTTTCAAAGAGGGTAATGGAGAGGAGGAAATCTCTGCACATGCAACAGGTGTTCTTTGCCAAAGGAGCATTAGGTCTCTTCTAAGTTCCTTTCCTTCCCCATTGGTCCTATTTTTATAAACAGGTATTAAATTCTATGCATGTGGGGATCTTGTTGAGGCTGTGGCAATTCTTTCTGTAAAAAAACAACAACAAAAAGCACCCCCAAACAAACCAACCAAACAAGGCCTATTTTGCAGGCTGCTTTAAACCTGGGAGCTCCTTCCCTGGTGTGTAACTGTTGCTCTCTGGTCACTGCAGTGCTGAGTTCATCCCATTCATCACTAATCCTTTCAAAATACTGTATACAATTTTCTTTTGATTTTCTATTACAGGTATCAAAGCAGACCTGTGCTAAACCTTCGAGTATCAAGGCCCTGCAAGAGCTGACAAGAAGTTAAGTTTTAGCTCACCT
>NW_009953574.1:387393-403748 GCF_000747805.2 Chaetura pelagica | reverse complement strand
GGTGCTTGCTCCTTAGTGTTGTTTACACAGCTCGGGAACAGGTCCCTGCTTTGTAAGTCAGGATCACACCCTTCCTCTCGTTGCTGAAGTGTGTTTCCTGAGAAAGAACAACCTGTCTCCTCCATCTGCTGCTGTGATCAAAATAGCTGAGGCAGCTCTCCCAGCTCTGCCCCTGACCCCACATGGGAAGTGTTTCCAACTGGCCAGGCTGTGTGTGGCACCTGCTCACCAGGCCCACCACGAGGTGGGTCTGGCAGTGCTGCCAGGGGATAATTATCTGTTGGGACAAGCAGTGGTCAAGAGCTGGGAGTCACTGGGCTACATCTTGAGGTAGATGCTGTGTGGAGGTAGCCAGGCTGCTTCAAAAGCTGCTGCACATCAGGTGCAAGCGTCCAAAGCACTCAGCACAGCCCTGTGACCACAGGTGGCCAGCGGGTTCCTCCCATCTGTACAACTGCCTGTCTTTTGCAACCTCATTGTATGATATCTTTATTATATCTGTATTTTGCTATTTATATCTATCTTTGTTCTGTCTTTTGCATTATGTCACTATTAACAGCTTGCACACTTTAAATATCTCAGCCAGGCAAATGTGTTGTTTTTCCACTACCCTCCCCTCCTCTCCTGTCTTTTCCCAGTGCTGCAAAAGGCAACATGTTGCTCCAACCTACATCTACCCTCTGGTGTTTTCCACATGCATGGTTTCTTTCCAGTGCTCTGGCTCTTCAAAGTACTGCAAATAGAAATGGCTGCAGCATGGACAGGAAAACAGTGCTTATTTTTGGTCTGCTGAACTTAGTACCACAAAATAATGGGATATGTTGTGAATTGTGACCTTTTAATCATTATTTCCTGCATGGAATCTTTAAGTTCTTCTTGCTAATGTTTTTGATAGGTGAACCTTTGAAATTTCATGTTTCAATATAAGATCCTGAGAAGGACATGAAATAGTACAAGGTTGGTAAGAGCTGGGGGAGCAAATGCACGTGTTTTCCTTGTCATGTCGTGAGCCTGTCTCCTTTGCAGACCTTTTGTTTTAGGAAGGTTTTTTAGACCAGATATGTGGTTGTTCACTAACCTGTTTGCTACAATAACATAAGAGTATTTGGTTTTCTTCTTGGCATTTTGAGTGAAACCTGTTGTTTCTGTCTTGCAGATTTTTCAACCAAACTTTTCCAGTGACAGTTCTGAGTGTCCTAGTAGAAAGTAGCTGTTGGAAGTCTCTTCTCCCCTGTTCTCAGCTTCCAAACCAATTAAAAGAACTGCAATAAGTAAGTAGACTGCTAATCAAGAGGTTAAGAAATGCAGCACCACTGAGTTGGACACTGGGCAAAAATGGAGGCCTAAGTGTAATGCCTGGATGGAGAGGGAATTTGTACACTTGTATGCCTGTGTCTACTCTGATCCTTGACTGTAGGAGGGACAAAGGTATTGTGTTACTGCTCTAGGAGAGTTATGTGCTGAGTCTGGAGGCTCTGCAGCTGCTTGGCCATTGAGTCTTGGAAGTATTTTAATGTTATAGAGAGAATGATACTTCTGTCTGTGTGATTGATGTGATGTATGTGTCCACTGGAATGAAAATGACCTTATGTGGTGAAATCCCTCTGGATTTTCTGCATCTTACTTGCAGGAGAAATACCACATTTATTCTGCTGGATGAGTTTGATCAGGGTATCTAGGTGGTAACCACTGTCTTTAAGCTTTGAAATATTTTTATAAATTTAAAATCATAGGTATGAGAAGACAAACAATCCCCACAACCCCCAAACCTGCATGTCTGTAAGAATCATGAAGCAATAACCTTCTGTTTAAATCTGGTTTCCTGGCACCACTGTTCATCCTTAGCAGTGAAATCCATGGAGGGAGTCAAATGGAAAGTAGAGGGAAATATGATTCACCAGATATTTTTGCAGCTTTGTCATTAGAAAACCGAGAGGTGGAAGAACCAGGTTAGATTAGGAATTCCTCATCCCTCTCTGTTCTTCGCTCTCTTCTCCCTTTTCACATCTGACTTCCTCCATATAGAGATCATTAATACAACAATGACAGGTATGCCGAGCACCAGATTTTGTCTGTCCTCCCAAGTCAATCTTCCTTCCTTCCTTCCCTACTGCTCCTCAGCTGCTTTCTTCAGCAGAATCCTTGTTCCTATGTTTGGAGAATAATAGGACTCAGAAGGGCTTTGGGTAGATTGGTTGCCATATGGAACCTCTTTTCCCTAGTTTTTGCCAAGTGTCTTATACATGTGGTGCATAAGCTCTACTTTGTATTTTCCCTCCTCACCACTGTTTGATGGTCATTTCCTGGGACAACGACATAAGAAAAATAATTAGCAAAGCTGACAGCAGTAGCAAACCATGGCAGTCTTTGCCCTCCAATTCAGCTGTTTGGCATTATCAAGAAGAAATGTGAAATGGTAACACCCTTTAATTCATGAATGTGTTAATTGATTTCACAAAACGTGTTTGCAGGCGCTTAAAGGAGTCTCTCTGCAAGTACAAAGTCTAAGTATGGAAGACAAGGCTGCCACTTGCACAAATAAATGAAAATACTAATATAGCATAAGTTTCCTGAAAGCAAAAATCACATTCTTTCCTGTTGTGCTGAATTTGGTATGCATCAAAATTACAAACTTTCTGCATTTCGAGTACTCTGAGAAGAAGAAAAGGGCAATCTTATTTCCCCATCAATAACAAGCACCTAAGGGGCAGTCAGAGCAGGGTAACAGGGAGTGTCCCAACTCAGGGAATTTATTTTTTGTCAAAAAAACCCTCCATCTATTGTCATAGGTGAATGTTAGTGAGAGAATTGGGATTTAGAAATGAAATGGAGTTGTCATAGGAAGAGTGTCTTCTTTCAGAAACACTTCCAATGGTATTTATTTTTTGTATTGATTTCAAGAAGCTCTGGCTACAATACAGGTCCTCTTTTGGCATGAAAGCTTCTCTTGAGAATATTTTCCAGGTGTTTTTTTGAGCACAGATGTATAGTTGAGAAATCAAATCAGCAATGCAGCAGACAAAGGGAATAGCTTCAGAGCTTAACCCATTGTCGTGGTTTGGCATTGCTTTCATTGCATTTTTGCTTAGACATCTTAAGCCAAAGATGCTATTGCTCTCAAGAGAGAAGAGCCTTCTTCCCCCACTTTCTCTTTAAAAGTCTCACACACACCCAGGAGATAAGAACGATGCTCCTAGAGAAGGGGGGGGGGAAAGAAAAGTGCTAATCAGATTGCTGAATTTGAAAGAATACGGTTTTCTTTTCTCCAGTCGTATTTTTATGTGGAGATGGGTTAATAAAATAGGGTTGCTGGATGGGAAGGAATGTTGTTGGATGGGAAGGGATGTGTCCTCCCTTAATTCTGATGGAAAACAAGGCTGGATGAGCAGGCACAGCACTGACAGGCAATGGATGTTTTTCTCACTGAAATGAAATCTGAGTTTACCTTCCATGGGTGTTCTCCCCCACCCACATCACCCCAGGTGTCTTTTTCTAGACAGCTGTCAACTAGCTGGCCAGTTGGGGCCATCTCCATGAAAAGCTTTGATTTTGAAAGGCAGGTTGAAGCTAAATGGGGCCACATTCAAGGTATTAAGGGCATTTCTCGCTGAGCACAATGGAAATGGTAGCCACGAACCATGGACCAAGGTTGTTTCTTCCAAGTTGCTTTTCAATATGTGTTTCTCTGAGTGGTGACTGAGAACAATCTGCATTGATGAAGATGGAAGGACTGTGAAGCTCAAACACTTGTGGAGCTTCTGTGAAGCTTCCAACTATTTGGGGTTTAGGAGGAATTCAGGCTCTGAAAATTCATTTTCTTAACATTTGCTAAGATGAGAATTTGGAGGAGAAAGTATTAAAATTTTGCTTTTCATTAACACAAGCTAATTAAATCATTTAGCTAGCACATCCAGTACTGAGAGCACTCAGCCATGTACTATTTTGAGGTTTCACTTGTTTTTCTGCCAAGTTCTAGTCTCCAGACCAGCTTTAGTTTTGAGTGGGAACCAAGGACTTTTGGACAATGTCAAGCATCATCCACTGGATCTGCTAATTTGTGGCTAGATTGTGCAACTCTTACCCAGCCAGTGTGGCTAATTTTAGATGTGCCTCAGAGGGCAAGGGTGGGATGGCTTTGCTTAAGCACAGGCTAGAGGAACAGCCCTGGGCACAAGGATTAATTGCAGAAGAATTTAGTACAATAATGAGTAAGGCTCATATGATGTAGCCCTTTCTTTTAATTCTGTGTTGATAATGTGAAATTTAATGTAGTCAACGGTTTCCTGAGAATATTAGTTATAATACACTCATTTCCACAAAACCTTTTCTTTCTCAGTAGCAGAACCTCACCCTTTCTGTGGTTTTAGCACAGTCTGGAAAAAGGGGCTTTCTCCTGTTTTGTTGTGGATTCATCTCTTTGCCATTATCCTTCTCACATCTTTGTTGGATGTAGGTTTTGTTTTCCCTTAATAAACTTATTTTTAGCTCAGTAAAGTACACTTGAGATACCATCCTTCACAGGCAGCCATGCTGCTGCCTAAGCAACCTTATTCTTTCTGGACCATTTAATGTAGGGTGAGGGGTTTTAAAGTAGTGAAGCTGCCCTGAAATTCATGTGGTGCTTGGAGTTCTATTTCCCAAGAAAGGCTGAAATCCTGAAAGTCAACAGTAAAACTCTGATTCTACTGAAGTTAGGTTGAAAGGAGAGTGGCAGGCATATAACCTTGATGAGATGGGGAATATGTGGGTACACCACATCTAGAAAGAGCCCTGACCCAGCTTTTCCCTCAGCAGAGTGCAGAAGTCCAATACACTTGCTCCCTGGTTCTCCCTGACTTTTCAGCTCTGAGCGGAGACCAGGCTGCCCAGCTGCCCAGGGCTGGCAGAGGCTTGCTCCTGCTTAGCTAGCAAGACTGGCAAGAGTCAGGCAAAAGGAAAGAAGGAAATCTGCAACAAAATCTGAGAGGATACTTATTGCTGAGGTGATTTGTGCAGAAAAGTAAAAAAATGGAAAGCGGAGTTTGTAACGTGAATGAAAGTGCTGAGATTAGATCCTGATGTTTGTCTGATTAAATTGGGGAAAATTCCCCATGTACTTCTGTATGCTTTCAGGGAGGCCCTTTCTGGGCTGCTGCAGCCAGATTTGGTTCAGTTCATCTTCAGTGGGTCTTTGCCTTGTGAGAATAAAGCTCCAGCACCTTTCCTGAGGGCAGTGCAAGCACCCTCACAGTTCTGGCAGCAAGGTGTTGGTGCATTGTGACATGAATAACAAGAAATAATGTCACTGGAAGAAATGCTGCTGTGACTCACTCATGACTTTGTTTCAGCTGTTACAACACTGCAGAACTAATGGCCAGTCACTAACATTACAGCAACGTCCTTGTCACAAATGAATGCACACACTGAGCTTTATTTCTGTAATGTCATCGGGCTGGCAGATAATAAGAAAGAAGAATTTTTGCCTGTAAACTGCAGCATGTTAAAAATCACAAGCAGAAAGCAGAGAAGCTTGTAAATCACCTTGCTGATCAAGGATTTACAACTCTTAGCACTGGTCAGAGCAGGGAAACATGGGGTGATGACAAGTCTACATTTTCTGAACAGGCTGTACTAGCAAGATGTGTCTAGGAAGTGAGAAGGCAATGAATTAAATACAAAAGGAAATAAGTGCAAAGAGGAAAGGAAAGGAAATGGAGAAAGGAAGAGAGAAAGGAAAAAAAGGAACAAATACCTCAGTTTGTAAGTCTAAAACTAGCCAGAAGGATGGGAGCAGGAGCCCATTGACCCAGGATGCAGTGAGCTGGCTGGTCATGAGATGGGGTGGCCATGGGGGCACCAGGGATGGGCTGGGAACACACAGTGTTGGGCAGCTACCCCAGGCAGGGGCAATGTGTCAGTCTCTCAGGGACTGCCTGGCTAGAAACACTTGCTGCTTCTTCAGAGGGGCTGGAGGGGTGACTAATGTCCAGTGTGGCACTTCTGGGTGGCCTGTGGGAGAATCCAGCAAGGTGACAAAAAGCAGGTGCTCACCAGGCATTAAGAGGCTTTTGCTTGTGCTGCGCAGGGTCCCCAGGCATCCATGGTTGCTGCAGCAAACACTGTCAGCTCTGCACCCCATTCCCTCTGCTCCCCATTACCTCTGCTCAGTACCAGCTTTGTGCATTTTATAAACCCTCAACCTTTCTGTTCCTTTCAAATACTGCTGAAATTTCTTAGAGTGGCATGCTTGAAATTATGTCCCCTGACACACCACCCTCTTCCTATCACCTTAGTCTTGCAGTCTAATAGTTCACCCCCTTTATGCTGGAGTCAGGTAATGGCAATGATTCTTCAGGGGCAGCTTTAAGTTGATATGAGCTATAAGTCAAGGAGAACAACTGGAAAAAAACCCAAACCAACAAACAAATCAATATATTTTACTTAGAGAAGTGTTACTGTGTTATTAATGCTGCCTTTGTTGCAAAGTCTTTTTACAGCCCCCTTGGCCTGCACCCTCCCTGCTGTTTGCTCCGTGCGCTCTGCTGGGCCGGACAGGGACTGTGCTCAGCTTCTCTGGCTGGTTTCTTTATGCTTAGCTTCACTTGAAGGGTCTGCACAGCAATGTTTGGATAGAAATACTGCAGAGATATGGTTATTTATTTAAACCATCTGTTTCCACTGGCACAAAGACAGCCCAGCACAATATTTCTGTTGGTCTTCAGACTCTTTGCACACCTGGCAGTGGCCCTAGATGTTAGCAGATCCAAGTGAACAGATCCTGCTGTTACAAACAGTTCATGCACTTTTGGTGCAGGTCTAAATAAGTCCTATCACTGAAGGCACTGCCCTTTTTCTGTGGCCCTTTCCAATTTTCTCATCCTCCAGTCTGGGAATAGCACAGGACTTATAACTGGGGGAGGGGTGGGTGTGTGGAATTCAATCTGGCACTTCTGCAGCAGCTTATATCAGCCTTTCTTTTCCAGCAAAAGCTTTTTGCTTGTGTTTGGTGCAGGATAAATATGGCCTTTAACCCTCTACATGACTGGGTATTACTAACATGCCTTTTCATGAAGAGCCAAAAGAATTACAGAGCCAGGGCAAAAACCAGCACTGAGCAGTCTCCACATTGCTCTCCCTGGCGTTCTTAGCTCTGGCTGTTTGGGGAGATGTTATTACACAGAATCACCAAGGCTGGAAAAGACCTTTAAGATCATCAAGTCCATCCTATGACCAGCATGACCACATCTCCAGACCATGGCACTAGGTGCTACATCCAGCCTTTCCTTGAACACCTCCAGGGACGGTGCCTCCACTACTTCCCCAACTATGAAGCATCCCCATTAGCTCCTGACCCTGCTTCTAGTCTCTAACTCAAAATAGGTCTGTTTGGGGGGCTTGAAGAAAGACATTAACAGTGAACATGGGCTTTGGTGGGTGCTGTCTCTTGAGTATGTTCTGATTTCTTTTTCATTCACCCCCCCAGGACACACCATGAACACAGTCCCTGCTACCTCAAATTCCGCAGTCTCGTTTCGCACGTGTTGGTAAATCCACGAGGTCTGCATGCCCAGGGTGCAAGAAGTGGATGGGAAAACCCAATTGCCTGTTTCCTTTTGCCAGGTGAGCGTTGCTACCACCAGCATTAAACCACATTGTATCCACACACAACAAACAACTTCTCCCTGTCCAGAGATGTCACTAACAAAGCCCCTGGGTAGCACTAAATTATGTGCAAGGCTGAAACCACTCATCTGTAATCAGGCAACAAAATCAAACTTGTTTAATGGTACATCCAGACAGTCATAATAAGGCCAGTGTAACTGCGCTAGCGACGCCAGTAACCACAGCAGGACACATCCTGGAACAATTTGGCTGAGTGCTCCCCTCTTGGGCAGCAGGCACTGCCAGTCAGCCTCTTCTCTGCAGAAACCCCTCTTGGTGTTCTCCATCCATTTCCTTTTGCCCCAGCAATGCTGCCCACACCTGACGAGCAGGCTGCAAGGGCAGCAGCTGGACTCCAGGCTGGGGCAGGTGCAGCAGGCAGGATACATACCTTGCATGGCAAAGCCCCTTCAGCATCACCTTAGCAGTCCCCTGTACTATCACCAGCAAACAGCAGATGCCTTCAGGAAGCGGTTCCGCAGGAGCAGACGCGCTGGGGTTGTGGGCAGCCTGCACGCTCGCGGTCCTTAGAGAACGGGCACAAACCATCCCGGGAGCAGAACCAGAGACCACGTCACCTGTCTCGGTTCTCACCACAGCTACAAGTATTTATTGTATTTGCTCCTGTTTTCTTTTCCTGGTCCAAAGATTCTGGATTTCCTCTGTATAGCGTGAAACCATCGCAGCAGCAGGGCTGGCCAGGGGCTCCTCTCTTGCTGCCCTGTATCTGTGGGGGAGCGAAACTTTGAGGAAATCAGTGCATTGGTCACATATTCCCTAAAAAACCAGCCTGTAGGATAAGGGCTCTGTTAAGGCAGCTGGCAATGTGGTTACAGCTCCCCATGGCAGGAGAGAATAACCTTCCCTGTTCCTGACCCACCTTGTGCAGACACACAGCACCCACCAGTGCTTTTCCCTCTTGGAGTAGGGCTCTTGGTGGCTGCCACAGACTTCCCTGTCACTTGGGTGTCCCCTGGGACTGTGAGGGCCCTCCACAGCTGGACATGGGCACCACCAACACACAGCATGCTCCAGCCAAACCAAAACAATCAATTGTGAACTACAAATGGTGGTTTTTAAGTCAACTAAGGCAGCAAGTGACAGACTTCTTGACAATTGTACTATGAGTGTCATTCCCCTGTCTCATCCTTTGCTGGATTTGAGCCTGTGAGTAAAAACTCCATGCTTTGGTGTCAGCTGAGAATTGGGTGAGGAGCAGAGTTTGCTGTAAGGCTGCTCATTTTTGGCACATAATAATCCTTGTCTGGCTACTGGGGAGTTAAAATGCAGCAAAATCGCCTCTCTTTGCATTTATCCAGTTTTCAAACAGAAAACAAGGATCTAGTGTGATAGCACAAATATGTGGAAAGCAATTCCACTTTAAGACGTGCTAAAATCCCTGTGACCTGGGCTGCACAGCAGTGGCCTATGGTAGAGAAGCTGTCAAATGTCAGGTCATGGCAGTGATAGGAAGTGCTCACCAGTTATTTGGACAGGGCAGCTCTCACCCAGGATGAGGAAACAACCAGTCACTTCCGTAGCTATAAATTACTTCTTTGTTCAAACCTGCTGCTTTCTTCACACTTCTGCAGTGTTTCACAGTAAATGTGATATAGTATCAACCCAACCTATATAAAACCTGCCTTTAAAATTGCTGTCTTTCAGGTGAAGAGGTATCTCCTCTGAAGTGGCTGAGCCAAATGATTTCCAAGCATTTCTTGCCTAGATCAGTTCAGTCACTAAACCTGTGGATCAAGTACTGCTTTCAGTTACACCTGTAGTAAACCTTTGGTAGGTCACTGGGCTTGGTCTGATTTATACCAGTTCAGGAAACAGTCATGAGGGATTTTTTATTTTTTTTTTTCTTATTTTTCTCCCCCCTCAGTTAAAGTTCTAGAGAACTGTAATTCAATTCAAAGATTCAAAGGAGACTCTGATTACTTTTGTACAGGCAAGAGGAGCCCTGGCCCTGCTGGCAGGGATGATGTCTGTTACTTGCTTGGCATCACCACCTGGGGCAAACTGTGCCACCTCCTTCCTGATTTCCTATGGACCTGGAAAAGCTTGACTGCAATCACACACCCCCTGTGAGTAGTTGCTTCATGAATAACAGCTTCACAGCTTTGGCAGAAGTGAACTAAAAAGAGAAGCAAATGTATCAATATATCATCTTAATGCTTCTCCAGATGGGGAAAAAAAAAAAGAATAAAGTTGACTTCCAGGACCAGCCAGCAAGATACCACCGAGTTCTCTTGGCATCTGGATTCTCTGAGGTTATTTATGAGCCAGTTTAGTACCATGGCTTATTCTGAAAAACCTAGATCCTGGAAAAAAAAAAAGCGTGTTTTCCCCTCCAGCTGTACAATGGATATAAAAGCCAGGCAGGCTCTAGCTGTGTATGTTGTTGCTCTCTGCTATCACAGCAACAGGGCAAGAAAGTGTGTGTCTATACAAAGACCTGTGTGTGCAGCCCTTGTCTCTGCTCAAAATGTGCTTATCAGCTCTTGGCCCCTGCTGGGAGCTGCACAGGCAGCCAGCAGTGAGCCAGGCTCAACAAGATGCCCCAGACCAGAGCACTTTTTCAAGCACTGTTGTTTTCTTTAGGAGACAAGTGTTTCTGCAAGGATTTAAATTTTTTGTATATTCTCCTAAATGAATTTTTAAAAAAAATAAATGTTCCTCTCTTGGAGATTTTTTGTTGCTGCTGTAAACGATACTGAAAGAGGAGGAAGGTGCTCTGTGTCCCTCAGACAGTGCTCGGGTCACCTGCCTGGCTTTGGCTGGTGTGTGGACAGAAGAGGTGCTGGAGGGAGGTTTGGAAATGAGCCAGGGGAAGGTGGGGGCTTTTGGAACAGGGAAACAATTTTGAGCCATTGCTGCTGCACGGCGTGGCCTGTGGAAAGGGCTGAGCACAGAGACCCTGTCAGACCTGCAAGAGGTAACAAATTACTGTGGCTCAGAAATGAGAAGGTGCAAATCTTCACCAGGATACATTTTGACTGGAGAGAGCTGGAAAAAAAAAAGGGATGTGAACATTAAAAGCATTTAAGAAATACTATATGCCTCTTTTCTGCAACAAAGGTAAGAGATTTAGACAATTTTACAATTTGTACCTGCAGTTTTGGGGAGATTATCTTTGCAGTTAAACACCTAATGTCCTCCCTTAGCAGTGAGGGATTGTGTAACCCTCTGTGGGCAGGGCTTAGAAACACTCTCTAAAATGCCAGTTATTCCCACTGCATCCCCAGAAACGTGCAATTCCAGTTTGTTCAGGAATAACCCAGCACAGATGGTGCATTACATGCTTTAGAGGATGCTGATCTGCTGCTGTACTTTGGGTAAAACCTGGTGCTGCTTTTTAGCTACAGAATAACAAGAAAAATTATCATTTGGGGTAGATTGGGATTTGTAATCCCAGCACCATCAGTCAGACTGAAAATCTAATTTCTTAAAAAGGAAAAGCTCAGCTGTAATATCACAAATATATACATGCATGGATAAAACAGAGATGGCTTTGCCATGCAGTTGTTCCTACAACATTCCTGTCATGTTACAAACATCCAAGCCTAAAAGCTTTACTCGTTCTGTTACAGTTCCCAAGCAGAGCTGAGGCCTGACTGTGCCCACACAACAAGGTGCCCTCGGCCACACTGCTCGGAAGCTGCACCAGCAGGGAATAGCCCACCCAGAACAGGCAGAATCAAGGTAAATGTTCATCTTAAGGTCATTTCATTGTTCATTGTGAGGCCTGAATTCTGTACTTTTTACACATAGGCAATAAAAGCTTTGGTGCAAAATGGTGCTTAGGCACGTTTCAGTGAATTTCTGAGTCCAGGTCTTGGAGATCAGCTGGCCACATCTGTCCTGGGAGAGACGGTTTAGTCTGTGCTCTAGAAATGGCCTAACAAACTTAGCAACCCCCAAAGACAAATTAACTTTAAGCTGGGTTTCTTTGGTTTTGGTTTTTGTTTTATGCAACCAAAGTTCATAGTAGCTGGCTGAATGGTGGGTGGCTGGAGAAAGCTAAAAACAAGTCAATGGTGTCACTAAATGAAATACCTAAGTCAAGGAGAGGCTGCAGCGGCGTTCCCAGCTGCGGTGCGCGCTTCTCTCTGGCCATGCCAGGAAAGCAAGGCAGGGTGGGCATGTGCTGCAGGGGCACGGAGGTCATGTATTGCTTCTGAGGAAGCTTTGGTGGTGCTGACTCCCAGCCCACATGCTGGGTGACTGGGGTTTTTTGGGTTTTTTGCTGGTACATGATGCTTCTTTGACAATGCCTGTGGCTCATCCCCCCCCTCTCCCGATGACCACCCCCCTCCTTCCCCACAGAGAAGGGAGTGCAGAATTCTGGCAAAAACCCCTTTTTTTGGCCTGCAGGGTGTTCTTCAAAAGGAGTGTTGGTCTGTAACAGCATTTTGGGTCTGCTCTCCCCAGCAGTGTGCTTTGGAGCCGGCGCTGTGCCACCCCTCCCGAGTGACTTCAGCTGAGCGGTACGAGACACAGGATCACTGGTCCAGGTGAGCCCCAGCACAGCACCACTGTCCCCTTCGTTACAAGCAATAATGTAAGCAAGAGAAGAAAAGCTTGGCTTGGGGTATTGCTGAAGCAGGAGGCAAATGTGAAGCTGTGATTGAGGCCTGGGTGAGCCTGTTCCCGAACCTCCTCAAACTCTGGCCCCAGAGGAGTCTTCATGCTCACAGCTCTGCCTCTGTCCTATGTCTCTGCCCTTCTCCCCCAGCAAAGCTGCTTTCGGTTTGCATCTATTTATTCCCTTCTCTGACTGGTTTGCTAGTGTATGTGGGCTGAATACTTGGTCAGTCCATCTGCCAGTGAAGTGGCCATCACAGGTAGGAAAGAGCAAAAAGTCAGTGTCATGACTGACAAGGGAGCTCTGTGGCCACAATTAATTACATGTGTCTGGCTGTTCCTCCACAAAGTGACAGGCATCTCTCCCAGCCACTAGCAGCTCTGGGTGCCACGGTGGGACAGCCCCAGTTCCAGCTGTGACTCTATTTATGGGCTAACTAGAAATACACAACTGTCTTACCTGCGAAATGCTTCTGGGGTTCTGGAGAGCACTCTGCCCTCAGGAGCAATGCACCCTGTTTCTTCTCCCTGTGGGAACTTGCTCCCTCTGTGCCAAAGGAAAACCAGGGAAGGACCCTGCTCATCTCTAGCCCAGCCCTTCACAGGGAGCAGCGTGTGGCCAAGCCCCCCTCCCCACGGCAACCCACCCCCTGCTCTACTCCCAGGTGCTCTGAAATGCTTATGTTGCTCACAACGTACTTGTAATCAGATGTCTGTCTGGAGGGTTCAGCTGTCTTCAAGCTGGGGTTGGAGCTGAGCAAAGTTCAGTAACAAAGCCTTTTAAAACCATGTTTCGCAGCAGACTTGATCCGAGCTCCGCTTGGAGCAACCCCTGCCCGCACTTGCAAGGCAGTATTTGTCATTGGTGAACCTCCGGCTACTCGTTAATCATTTCACTCAGTTCAGATGGAGGACACAAAGCAAAGGGGAGGTGGGATATTTCCAGAACAAACCTATTTTTTTGGTTACACACAAATGTCTTTGTGTCTGCTCTGCTGACAAGCTGGAGCCCCACCCCAGTGATGCGTGCTCAGCCTTTAGGAAAGGAGTGAGACCGCTCTGAGGAAAACCATTTAAATGCCTTCAGATGCCTTTTCACTTCTTTTTATTTAATTCCATAAATATTTTCATAAGGCTCAGTGTCTTTACAACACTTTTTTAAACACTTTTTTTTGTTTTATACACACAACTTTGACACTTGTTTGACAGGGTCAAACAGTCCAATATAAACAAAATAATAAAACTGGCAAGTGCGGATCAGCTGGGTTACCAAAATCCTTTTTTTTTTTTTTTTTTTTTCTCTTACTGTTAAAACCCCAAAAGCACTAAAATATCAGTATTTGGCTTCAAACTAGAATTTTAAAAACTTTTTTTTTTTTTTAAATTCTCTGCTACAAGTCCCTGTCGTCATAGTGCCTTTAAACTCCTACAGACTCTTCTTTTCTTCTTAAGGAAAAATAAGCTTGGTGATGCCATGCAGAACTTACAATAGCTACTAAATATACATGTTCCCTGAAATGTAGCTGCAATGAAAAGATGACAGAGCATAAAGAGAACAAAACCAGAAACCCAAAGCACCACAGTGTACTATCAATAACATTGCAAAGGATGGCCAGTGACCATCCAGAAACTGAAACAAATTTCAAATATATTTCTCTATGTAGTATTTTCTATTTACAACTGTTAGATGCACCTAGGTTGGTTCTTGTTTGATCTTTTTGGAGAGGGTGGGGAGGCAAAAGTCTTGAATTTAGATCCTAGTGTCTAGGTCAAAGGGTAATGCATGTCATTCACCTAGGGAAGAGGGTATTTGTATTTTTTATATATATATATAGATTCAGCCAGAGAAATCCCGTAAACATGTAAGTTTGTTACAACTCTCGTTTCTGCATATGGAATGGTTAAGAGGGTTCCTCCTGTCTGGCATTGAAATGAAAGTCTGTATCAGATGCTCAGTCAAAATCACCCCAATCTGATTGCACCTGCACTGCTTCCAGCGCTTTCGGACACACGAGGCGGCCCAGCCCTGCTCCCTATTAGGAAAGCCACAGTGGGCAATAAAAGTGGGACCCAAGTGCTGGTTCTTCTTTGCGATAGCGCTCCATCTCTTGCAGCACCTTGGCAATTTTTGGAGGGGAAGAGCTTTCTCCAATGCCATGCCTGAGAGCCAAGCCCCTCTTCCCTCCAGAGCAAAGGCCTGCAGCTGCCTCGCCTGCCGCCCGGCTCCGGCAAGCACCAGCAGCACTAGTCTGGTCTGGCCTTCCAGTTAACAAAGAAGCTGGAGTCCAACAAGGGGCCTTGTCAGATCAAGCGAGTCTTGATTTATGATGCAAATAATGGTGTGGCGGTGGTGTTGCTTTTTTCCTAGTGCTGAATATTTAGGAAGCATCTTCTCATAAAAATTATGGATGTCTCATTCTCACTCTCTGAGGCACAAAACAGTAAATGAACAGGCTTAACTAATGTGCTTGTTACTTTTGTCCCTAAGCAATTAAAAAGGCAAAGGAATAAGTGAAACTTTCATCATGTTGACAACAGTCTGTAATCTCTCTCTCCTTCTCTTTCTCTCTCTCTCTCTCTCTCTCTGCATCTCTCCAGCCATTCAGAAATCATAAAACATTTCAGTTAACCTCTGAGAACCCATCTTACTCACTTCTTTAAATACCCATTCTCTTAAAGAAACAAAATAATATTTGCTACATATTCAGTATTCAAATCTGACCATAAAAATGCAAAGATACAAAACAGCATAAAAATAAGTTCTGATACAAAATTGGGTTGCCTCCTGTTTGGGATTCCCAGTGTTTCACTGTTGCCTGTCACAGGGGGGGCTAGTCTTCCTCTCCAAAACACCAACCTGGCTTTGCTGTTTATTGATAGTTTCTAGATAACTGAAAAGTGCTGAGATTATTTTTTTACTTAAAAAAATAAATAAATATAGCTACTACTTTGTAATATGTCCTGATACAAAACAGGCTTCATGGAAATACTGAAATCACACAGTCTGCTCTTCCATTTGCTTGTATTTCTTAGGGGAGGAAAAAAAATAGCCTGGAGTGCTTCTGTAGTGTATCAGATTCAAAAGAAAATGATAAATACTGTGATCAATCATCATTTTATCCCATGTTTTCAAAGGACCTTGCAGAGCAGCTCTGCAAAGTTTTTAAGTTTATCTTCTAAATCTGCTTAAGAGTTTCATTCGCCCTAGGAAAAAAAATAATCATTCTAGTGCACAACTATTTGTTTTACAAGCTTAAACATGAGCTTCTGTGCTTGCAAACAAAGGTACTTAAGGCTGAAATTGTAGGAAATGTTTTTGAAAACAGAGCTATGAATCTCCAGAGGGAGAAAAAGAGAGAGAGAGACCTGGAGAATTTAGCTACTCACTCCAGAGCCTGCTGACACTGATACACCTCTGCTGAACCTTGGGTGCTGTGCAGAGCAAACTGCTCCCTCATTTAGGACACGTAATCATGGTCATTCAGCTAAACTTCTCAGGTCACATCCAGATCTTTCCTGAAAGGCAAGTTCTCTGCTCCTCTGCAGCTTAGGTAGATATGAGGTAAATACTTCCACTTAATGAGGCAACGATCCTTCCACTAACGGGTCACTACCAGCAGCTCATGTATTGCATGGAGATCAGTGCCCAAGTGGAGCCAGGGATCTGATGGGCAATAGAGTGGAGCAGGCAGTGAGTGCAGTCATGGTCCTCACTTTGAGGATCATTGCTCCTGTAAATGGCAATTAGTGGTTCATTAATGTGGTACTTTGCAGGCGTGAGTGTGGCCAACAGGATGGGACCTTAGTTCCTGAAGGAAGAAAACTGGCCATTTGCTGGAGCCTAACAGCCAGTTTTCCTCTAGCTGGAATGGAGGGCATCAAGCCATCAATTTTAAGCTTTTATCTTTGCATGGAAAGCAAAGATAGGAGTGGGCTTTTCAGAGTTGTGTCCCAGCTTAGAAAGAAAAGAAATCAAAGATAACCCCACCGAAACAAAACCAAATGCAAAAGAAATAAAAGCCCCTGATATTCTTTTCTCAGTCTTACTCGGAGTGTGAACAAATCACACTGAATTGAGAAAAAGACAATGTTCAAAAAAAAAAAAAAAAAAAAAGGCAAAAAAATAA
>NW_009953574.1:382368-387215 GCF_000747805.2 Chaetura pelagica | reverse complement strand
AAAAAAAAAAAAAAAAAAAAGGCAAAAAAATTAACTGAGGAAAACCCATCTCTCACTTCCTAAAGAGCTGATACCCTTTCTGCTTGCCTTCACCTGCCCACAACAAAACAGCTAAAGCCAGAGAAAGACTGCGCAGCAGAGCACGGTGCAGACGGGAGCACATCCAGACAGGCACGAGTCAGACCAGAGAATGCAGGACAGGAAAGGGCTGATGCTCTCCATTGACATGGGAACTCCAGGGACACCAAGGAAGGGACAGACAGGGAGGGAGAGGGAGCAGAGATCTCCCGGCACTCCAAAAAACAAACAACCCCCCCCATAAATAAAATCAAATAAAATATACACCAATGTAGTCCATGAGGAATTTCCATGACGACTCCACACAAGCGAGAAAGCGTTCTGGGATGGCAGTGAGGACTTGGATGAAAATGAGGAAAAGGAACAAACAAAAGAGATATCCAACCAATGGAATAAAATAAAACAGGTCACATGGTCAGAAATCATTGGTGCTTCCTACTATCTAGTAGCAGATTGCTTCCCAAAAACAACAACAAAAAGTTTTTGGTCCTTCTATATATATACATATATGTATATATATTATTATTTTTAAAAATGTATGTATATATATATGTATATATATTTAGTTGCAACAGTGCTTCTCCGAAAAAAGGTCAAACTATAAATATAATTTTATTTATTTTTATTTTTAAATTTTAGTTCTTTTAAGTTAAAATTCTCCATCTCTCTAGGTATTATTTTTTGAATGGTGTTAACCTGCTGAAGTTTTGCCAGAATGGTGCCTGGCTGCGTCTGGGTTCGGTGAACTCGAAGACCTGGGACTGGGATATGCCATCTGTCACCATGTATTGTCCCTGATTTAATGGATCCTGGGGTGGTGGGTAGGCTGGAGGAACCGACTTGGAGTAGCTCACACCTGCATCGATGATTGGGGGGAAAAAGAAACAGATCAGTCAAAGTGCAATTGGGTCAATAGTCTTTCTTTGTCATGCTATCGCTTCTTAGCGCTTAATAACCAGGGTCCCAAACAACAGGGAGAGGTTCTAGAGACGGCCAATCTACGGAGGAACGCAGCAGCTGCCTGAATGCTCAGCTCAGAGGCTCCTACACTAGACCATGAGGTGAAGATTTGGAAAAGGTCCATTACTTTTGTATTGGCAGAGGTTTGCTGGCCCTCATGGAAAAGTCCTGTGTGACCTGAGGAGGCCCAGACAGGGCCAGGCCACACGCAGAACCAGGTTAGACGAAGGCAGACAACCACGTCGTTCAACCTGCTCGCACATCGAACACTTGCTGTTTCCAAGTGTTCCTTTCACCCTCCCTCCCAGCTAGGCCTGGAAAGTGCTTTTGCCCCAACATGCCCTGGTGACCAGCCTCGAGCAGTGTGACCCCAAGGCCCACTGGGCACCAGTTCCTGCAGCAGAACAGTGCAGAGCTGCCTTGGAGGAAGCATCACCTGCAGGGACCTACACCACCTCAGCACTACTCTGCCTGTGCAAAGGGCAACTCATTCTTTTCTTAGAAAAGTTGGTAGGACTTTTCCATAGGGTTCATTTGAAATTTACCAGTCTGGTTTCAGCCAAAACGGGCTGTGCACCACACAGAAAAGTCTGATTCTGCTCAATCCAAACTGGTAGCAATGGATGGACTGGCAAAGCTACACTTTGCAGGTTCCAGATGTGAAATTCCCACATGTGTGAGTCACAGTTCCTGTGCAGGAACGGGGTGAGGAGATGTTGCCCTTGCAGCTTTGCTATGGAAACAGGAAGCTTCAGCAAGCTGGGACCTAAGCAACCTGTTGTAAAGGATGGTATAGAAAGGGAAGCTCTGAGTGGGCCAGGAGGGAGGCATGTCACCACCACCTTGTCAGCTACAGGGAACAGTAACATCACTACTTCTGTATTTCCTTCCCACAACACCACTGATGAGGGATAATCCCTCCTCCAGCCTCAGGGCAGCATGATCGGCTGGAAAACACAACTCCAGAGAAGGGCAGGAAGGAGGGAGGAGCAGGGCTCTGAAGCAGGTGGCTGCAAGCTCTGGCCATCTCTGGATCCCCTCTGCTGCATGCAGAACTGCTCTTCCTTCCGTGGGGAGGGCAGCCCGGCCGCGGGACGGGTGGCAGGCTTCACACGGGCCAGCTCGAGGCCTTCGCCTCCCTGGCTTTAGCGGCAGGAGCGAGGTGATGCTACCCAAGTAGATCAGTGTCCTCATCTGGAAAGCGGGATGGCATCACCCACCTACCTCACTCGAGGGTTGTGAAGCTAAATTAATTAATGATTGTAAAACACTTTGAGATCCTCAGCTGGGAAGGTGCTAGAGAAGGCAAAATACGGTGATTAGCACCCAGGTACCACAGCAATGTGTGCAATAGAAATGCGACTCTTTGCATTCAGTTCCTACCCACACACAAGCACATGCGCTGCGGGACCAGCGGGGCCAGCCCGGGCACAGGAAGGCTGCACACAGTCGGGCACTCACAGACAAAGGAAAAGCCTCACAAAGTGCACTCATGGAGCTCAGCAGACAACTTTTGTATGTTGGTGCATTAATTCAGGACCTCTTTTAGATCCAAAGCTAAGGCTTTCTCTTTAGGAAAGAGAATTAATTCACTTTCCCTTGCTATAGAGTTTACCAGTCCTCAAAAGATTCAGACCAAATAGAGATGCCACCTTGGCCACGTCTAACTAATTTCTCCTTTATAGCAAATACCATCAAATCATGTAGCTCTCTGTCCACTGTAGGGAGTAACTAACATCGTTTCTTACAGTGGACGAAAACTGCTCCATGATTCATACTTATCAACCTTTAACAAATTCACCACAGTTAGTATTTCAAACTTAGTAAAAAAGAGTGACCTGGAGATGTTCTGCATTTGTACCTTCATGTTGGAATAGAGTTACTGAGCAACAGTTTCCTACTCTGCCTTCCCCTTTTTCTACTTCTGCCAGTCCTGCACTGAGTTCCCTGGCTGGAATGCAGGTCAATGTATGGCCAGTGTAACCAACTGCAGAGTCTGATCTGGAGGGCAAGCTCTAGCCCTGAACCTATCCAAGAGTGTAGACATTCTCCTGGAGGCCACCAGCCTTTAGTGCCTCAGCCACTTTTCCCAGCACAGACTGGTGAGGAATTTTTAGGATCTGGTACAGGCCCCTTACATTGCTAGAGTTGGGAAACATGTCTCTGAGCAGTAAGTGGTTTGGATCTTCAACTGACCCAAAGGTCCTTGTGCCACCAAGATTACTAACTTAATATTCTACAACAGAAAAGAGTTGTGAATGTAAAGCTGCTACTAAGGGAATAAACAGCAATTGTTTCCAGCTTTGGAAGACCTTAAAACCACACTGCTTTAATGACAGGGCCTGATGCCTTTCACATCCTGTGGCTGCAGAGCAGCAGTCAGCCTTGCGAGGCAGCCAGCCTGCCATGCTGAGCTGGGCTGAGCTCTTTGCCAATTTATGGCAGGTCAACTAATGTATTTTACTCACGATACAGAAATTCTAAAAAATCTCCTGCATCAGCAAAATGTTATGCACTTGGAAGGCTGAAGAGGTAGCGAAAGGACAGTTTGGCTGAAGTCCACCAACAGTGACAGAGTGACACTGCAAAGATCATAGTGCATAGTCCATCTTGCCGGCCTGCCATGCTGAGCTGGGCTGAGCTCTTTGCCAATTTATGGCAGGTCAACTAATGTATTTTACTCACGATACAGAAATTCTAAAAAATCTCCTGCATCAGCAAAATGTTATGCACTTGGAAGGCTGAAGAGGTAGCGAAAGGACAGTTTGGCTGAAGTCCACCAACAGTGACAGAGTGACACTGCAAAGATCATAGTGCATAGTCCATCTTCTACAAAAGAGAAAAAGGCAGACTCCTGTGGCCAGATCACTATCAAACCCCACTCAGTTCTTTCCCAAAATAGCCTTTTTGGTCCAAACTCCTGAAAAATGTCTATCCTTGCTTGAAACATATCCATGCACACTCTGCCACCTCCCTCAGCAAAGGAGCCCAGACCCTTCTTCTCCAAGTTGTTTGTGTGGCCCTACTCGAGGATCCGGGCCATTGGCCCTAACATTTGAGCTGGATGAACGACAAAAGCTCCTGGCTGGTTCTACCTGAACAAGCAACTGAAAGTTTGCATATTTATCACATTTATCAACTGGCCTCCATAGCCTAATGATCCAGATTGCAGATCTCGGCAGCATGCAGACCTACCAGCGTGTGGTTGTGAGCATGCAAGTAAAAACACTTTTGCTCTGGCAAGTCAGGCTGGTATTTCCATGAGAATCCTTTTCTTTATGAAGCTGTGATACAGCACTTTGCAATAGCTTGAGGTGCCCCAAGAATCCCTTTTTTTTTTTAATATACCCACGTTCTTGACAAGGTAGAACACAAGAATTGGGGATAGGGAGGGAGATTCCCCTAAGCTGCTTATCTTCAAATCCTGAGAAAGAGCAATTCTGGGAAAAAAGTATGACAGGTTGGGAATTTTCTGCTCTGATGTGGTTTGCTCCCTCATCAGAACTCGGGGCCGTTGTACAAAAGTGTCTCTTGAGGGACTTGCTTTACTATGCAAAGTCATAACTCCACTGCAGCTGAACAGACAGAAACAAGCAAAGCTCTTCTCCAGTGCAGTTCTGGGCTGCCTGGCAAACAGAACTCAAAGCACAAAGGGAAAGAATCGATGGGTAGAGAATGATTTCTGGCCACAGCTGCTGAAAGCAGCTCTACACCAATGGCCAGACCTGGAGCTCCTTCTGCTGGTTCATGCATAATTCTGCACTGTAGCAGAATTTAAAGGCTGCAGCTGCATAGCAAGATCGTTCAGC
>NW_009953574.1:379493-382187 GCF_000747805.2 Chaetura pelagica | reverse complement strand
CAGCAGGCTGGGTGGGGGTTGGGGAAATCTGTTCAGAACGAGAAATAGAAAACTCCAGGGTTTATAATTTGGCTAGACAAACTGGTGAAGAGAGCTGCTGCACTGTCAGTTGAAATCACGTCTTTTTTAGTATGAGGCAACGTCACTGGAATGTTTTGGATTTCTCAGCTCAGGGGAAAAAAACACCAAAACCAACCAACAATTAAAAAGATTTATAGCTGTCTCTTTTTTCAAAGGATCTCTTCTATTTGAGGTTACAACACAACTTCAGCAGCACTTAGAGATTTAGGAGCATGCTGTTGACTCACAGGCAACCCACATGGACACATCCAGACAGACCCAGTTGTACTACAGCAGGACAGCTACATCAACACTGCACCTCTCCAGAGTCAGTACAAAACACACAGGGAATACATTCAGATTTGCTTACAGAAACTGCCTTACAAGCTGTTTATTCCATCCTCAACCTTTAAGATTTTAGCTATACTTTGATCAGGAGCTATTTCAGAGGCTGTTCTTCTCTCTAGCTGTCTAGATACCGTGCAGTTCATTAGCCGGAGTTGAGTGGGAGACAGTAAAATACCAACACCTGCTTTTGCTACTGGTGGAGAGGAGGCTGCTGGTAGGGAAGGGAGTGGTGCTGCACTGAGGAACCTTTCTTCTCCCTCTGATCTCTTAACAGGAGCTGTGACAATCTGCATCTTTCAGGAGCCATGCTCAAAAATCCCATACATTAAGTTTCCTCTTGATTATTGCAACCCACACCCAATATGGGGTGGCCAGGAGCATACCTCAACAACACTAATTGTTGAACAGATAATTACTCCAGCAATATCAACAAGTTAAAGAAATAAGCAGCAATGGCTGAATGGGTACAGCCCTTTGCCCTTCTGCAGCACATTTCAACAGAGGATCTCAAAGCACTTAATGGCTGTGCACTTGGCTGCTGTTACATTTGGAGTTAGCAAACTGCACTGTGCCTGATGTTGGCTCTGGTCCCTGACTGCAGCCACTGTGCAGCAATGGCTGTAGCTGGCAGCTGAACAGACACCCTCTGCCTCCAAAGGCAGTCCTGAGCAGCTGCCCACTTCATGGGTTTACACTTCCATGCTAAACTTCCCAACTCAAATTCAATCACACTCACCTGACTTGGGAATTTCAGTGGTACATCAGCGATGGCTCTTTCCACAGCCAGGGGTTCTACTCAACCTGGCAGAGGTGGATGTTACCAGGGGTGGTACTGGTGAGGAGAACAAGCCTTAGCTCCCTTTTCTAACAACTAGCTAAACTTGTCTGTGTTGGAGGAAGAAGAAGGGAAAAGGGCCAACTGCAGCTTGAGACACACAACAGAGGAAAACAGTAATCCTGTGTCCTGGCTGTTCCACAGCCATCCACAGGATCTACGAACACTGAGGTAACTTGACCTTCCCAAGACTATTTATCAAGTCTGTTACTGCAACCTGATGTCATTACACTAGACACTTAGATAATGATTCCTCGTGATAAAGAAAAGCTCAGTGAGGCAAGATGGAATAAATGATACTTTATCAATCAAAGCCAGGTGAAAGCTAATTTATCCCATCTTGTATTTCTATACCTCCCTCTCCTCCAGCATCTGTACACTGATAGTAAAGATCACTCTGACTGTTTCATTGATAGGAAGAGATCAGTTCATCCATCACTGCCCTGAAATGCAGCCTCTTGTGGGTAGCAACACTGCCCCAGCCATAACTAAAATACCTCACCAAGCAAGGGCAGGAGAATCTGCACTGAGAAACTTACTTCAGTTGGAATCTCAACATGACATTGATGTCAACACCTGGACTCTTCAAAAGAGGGCCAACAGCAAACCCAAGAGGCCTGTTTCACATCTCACTAAAGAACTCCCCTGTAGAGATTCCTCAGAAGCAAGTGCCCATTGCCAAGGCACTGGTACCAACCAGAGAGATCTCCCAGCCAAGAATTTATTCATTATTTGCCTTGGCTTGTACATCTAACTGAAGCTGGGTTCCTAACGCCTTGAGTGAAAAGCTACCTCCCTGTACTACCAGCAACGAGACTGGTGCTTGTGGACCCACAGCAGGAAGAGCCTGGGAGAGCCACAGGTGGGCACTGCACAGCACCTGTGGTCTGGAGATCTGGAGGCAGGGGGTGTCTGCAGCTACAAGCAATGGGACAAATAACTGTGATTCCTCTGAATCTGTGGGGAAATACCACCGAGAACACAATGAGCTCCATTCTTTCACCTACACTGTGGGGAACTCTGTGAAAAGAGGGAATCGACTTTGATTATCTGAAAATGCAAATGCCACTGCTGTGAAGTGCTTTGTCTGCATGTTGCTCAGTCTCTTTCAATCCTCCTGAGACAATGTCTACATGTGTGAATAGGATGGGGAAACATGTCAGGGCCACGTCACTCTTGTTAGCAATGAAGATGCAATAAAATAGGCTTAACACTGAGGAGAACCACAGGAGGTACCTGCAGAGTCTGTGACCTGGTGAGACCTGTCTCTGCCAGCTGGACGAAGCCAGCACAAGTATGTGCACATGCAGACATCTCCTCCTGCTACACACATGTGCTGGGGAGAGCTTGCAGTGCAGAAGTGGGTGAAATCAGAGAAAGGCTGTTGGATGTTTGGGTCAGGGTCTTTATGACATGGTTTGCCATGAGCTCAAGTGATCAGAAAGGAAAAT
>NW_009953574.1:364439-379407 GCF_000747805.2 Chaetura pelagica | reverse complement strand
CAGCAGGAAAATTCAGTGATTCAGAGGGTGTTTTACTGCAGGCCAAAGCAGTTCATGCTTGCTGATGATTTAACCCCTGCTGGGTTTGTGTAGCTGAGTATTTATGGGCAGATTTAATGACAGCATCCTTCTAAGCTCAGGGCTAGGAGTGATGGTGACTGAATCTGTGTTTTCCTCCTTCTGAAAATCCCAGACCACCAGCTGAAGACTTGTCTGGGCTGAGGGCATCTGCTGTGGTGAAGCTGTGGCACAGTGCAGAGAAGAATACGCAGGACAGAGAGATGCACAAAGGATCTGGCTCATAGCATAGGTCTGAAGAGCCCTCTGGGGGTGGGAAACACTCCCATCTAGCACTAAGATCATGTTGTTGTATTTGAACAAAAGTTGCTTTTTTCCAAAATGGAAACTTCCGTGGGAAACAGTGCTTCAAGAATGGGGTCTCCTTCCCTGGAACCTCTAACCTCCCTGACACCCACAGCTGACAGCTTCTAGGAGCATGAGCAAAAATCCCTTGCCTGTACAAGCTGTCCTGCGTGTGGACACGCGGGGACAAAGCTGGTGTTTAGAAAAGTCACTGAATGTTTCTGAAAGCTGCAAACACTGACTGTTGGTGAAGAGATTAAAAGTAGCCGGCAGAACAGAAGCGACTGATGGACAAAGGCACTAAAGGAGCCTTCAGTTTCCACATGCTTAGAAATGGAAAAACTACTCTGGGTAATCCTGTGTCTACAGTAAGGATGGACTGGAGATCCACAAGGGATCCATTTTCAAGGGAACTTTAGCCTTATTTCCACTGCTTCATTCAATAATGAGCACGACTCTGGGAGCACAACTCGGTGTGATCTCAGCATTGCGGTGTCAGCGCAGGCAGGGAAGGGCCCCATCGGCACCTCAAAAAGCTGCACAATGGATTGATTGGCTGGGGCTTCAAAAGGGCGGTGGGGTTTCTTGTTTCCAAGTCAAGACAAATGCACTTCTCTGTTACTTTTCTATTTCTAGGAGACACTACACTGAATTGTATTCCCAGTTACCACACTGAAACTGGAGGAAGGTAAAGGGCAATAACTGAGAGGCAAAACCTTCAACAATCAATGCAAAAATAAAAAACAACCAACAGGCCTTTGCTCTACCTGTTGCTAAGGTGCAGGGCCAACATCACCCATTTACTTTATGTCAAACGGACTTAAGGAAGGCAAAAAATCGGTTTACTGCTGTCTTAAGGCACCTGGTCTAATATCATTATGTTTTGCCCAATCCAATAAGAAGTGCAAATCCCAGTATATTGCTGAAATCTGACCTTGTGCATTAGGAATGGGGCTCTGCACCAGGCAGCCACTCCTGAGCAATGGGAGGGGGCTGCTTCCAGAGGGGGCTGCCTGGTGCCCCACAGAGGACCCTCATTTTGGGATTAAAAAATTACTCAAAAAGGAGAGTTGTGTTCTCTCTTAATCACCTGAATAAAGTTTGCATTAGTTTAAAAAGCAGAGGTTTGAGGTCTCTTCTGCTGCTGTCACTGACCTCTCCATGTCTCTCCCTCGCCTGCCTTTCCAGACACGTGCCAGCAGCTCCAGAGCAGTGCTCCTGGGAGGTGGGGTACAACTGCCCATGAAATAACCAGCATATACTATTTGAAAAATGTTTTTATGCTTCACCTCTAACAAAGTTGATTGCATTTTCCATTTCACCTCCTTCACAGCTTTTCTCTCTTCCTTACGTATTCTGTGACAGGGAAATTACCATGGTTTCCCATTTGAGGGTGGAGGGAAAAATTGAGATAATCTGGAAACAAGTGTGTAACAGGCACCCACAGACACAGGAGCAGGGCTCTTGACTTGTTGGGTCAGGCTGTTGAGCCTCCAGCCCTGCAGCAGCCACTGAGGCCTGTCCTGCAAAGTCCCCACATCCAAATGAATAAACAGTTCATTTGATTGCAGTGGAAGCACTCCTGCTCCTACAAGGCTTCATGGCTTTCCAGGTAGAACTGATGCTCTACCAACAACTTAAAGCCCCTTCCAAAAGTGCTTGCATGCAGCAACCTCCTGGCACAGGCACAAAAGTCTGCCTGCTCCCAGCCCCAAGGGCTGTGCCTCAGCAACAGCCACAACTGCCTGCCAAGGTGGTTACAAAAAAAATATTTTGCAATATATGTAAAATGCATATGGCAAGATTCAAAATCAGTCACTAAAAGCCAACTCTAAGGTATTTCCTTCTACCTCCCTTTGGGAGCAATGCCACCAGCTCCCTGCTCCAGCAGCCTTGTGCCTCTTCTTGGGTCATGGGCACAAGACAAACCCAAATCAGAAAACCAAGAGTTTTCAGCAAAACATTCAGTGCCAGTACTTCATTTCATTAATCTGAGACTGGGCTGTGATTACCATGATGTAGGACAAAAGAAATCAAGCTACAAATTTAATGACTCTATCTTTTGTTTTGCAGATTTCATGCCTTCAGTAAAACAACCAGGCTTTGCTGAACTGGATGCTTGGGGTCTGACTCAATTTCTGCCTGACTCAAGGACCTAATCTCATAAATAGAGCTGCCAACACTATAGCATAAGCTTGTTCTTCATTTAAAAAATGCTGACTGGTGTTTTAGGAGCTAATTAATTTTATAGTCAGAGAAGTCTAAAGATAATGGCCCCTCCTATTCATCTCAGAGAGAAAGAGAGAGAAAGAGAGGGAATGAGAGAGCAATTACTGTGTAAGAAATAAGTGCAGTTAGGAATATTGTATTCTTGGGATGCAAGTCAAGTGATTTAAGTGGGAGTACTGGTAGGCATGCTCAGGCACCTTTGAACTGTGTCACTTATTGACTGAACAGAACAGTTATTAATTAATACTGTAATTAATTAATAATATAATTAACTAATAAAAAATAAGAATTTCAACTGTTTGTGTCATGGCCATCATGCAAGTCTGACTCTAATTTTCCAGCTGCCGCCACCTCTGTGGTTGCCTCCATGCTGAGGGTTGAACATGCCAGTGGGGAGAGGTGAGGCTGCCCAATCCTCCTGGAGACACGTCCCCTGCTGCCTGACCTGCCCACACCTTGTGCCAGGTACGTGTCCCTGCGCCTGGTTTGGGGTGTGTGCACACTGTGAGCTCAGAAAAATCTGGCCAGGAGAGCTTTTAGGTAACATCTCAGAAGACAACATAGGAAGTTAGTAGAGAGGAGAAGGCTAATGACAATGGAGAGACACAGCAAACCAAGGAGTTTACAGTCAGCCTAGCAAACCACTACTGGACCAGCGAAGCCAGTAGACAACACACAGGTGAGGCAGAAAGCAAAGAGCTCCTTCAGCTTCTGCAAAAAACAACCCAGTGCCTGCACAGAGCAGGGACAACTCCACCTGGAACTGACTATAGCCCAGAAGTGATGAGTTCTTTCAAAACTCATTTACAGGCCTAGGTGTGCCATGGTACTTTGGTAACAAATCAAAGTCTATGACTTTGTGAAGCTTTGGAAAACTTGAAAAATGACCTCTCTGACTTTCCCTCTGTATTTAGTATTTCAAAACCTGCAGCTGCAAGACTTATTGTGAGACATAATTAACACTGGTTGTTTTGCCAGTTGAGACTGTGTTTAACATCTAGCATGGCATTTATTACTTGGCTGTAGCCTGCCTGGGTGGGGAAACAAATCTGATGTTAAGAGAGCTGTGATGTCTTTACCAAGAGACTTTATTTCCTAGAGCTGATGCTACTGTGCTCCTTAAAAAGTTAGAGGTAGCCCCAGGAAACATGAGCATCCCCTTTCCAAGAATAGGAAAGGGGTAGATCCCTCCCCATCTACAGTATTTTAGCCATCTTTCCTTCTTTGCTTTGGGAGACTGGCAATTAGCAGAACCCCTACACATCTCCGCACTCACTCCCATTTCAGCCTGAGATAAACAACTGAGAGAGATTCCTGCCCCCAGGGACAGCTTCTGGACATCAGACTGGAGACACGAGATCAAATTCATCTCTGGTGAAATTCCACTGGCTTCAGCCACATCAAACCAGAGATTAATTTGGCCCACAGATACATTAAGAAAGGATACAAAGCACAAACGGTATTTTATAAAAAAAGAGGGGAGGGGGAAGTTGAAGGGGGATGCTGGATCCTAACCCAGCAGGATTCAGCCCAGCCCGCTCCACCCTCACATCACCAGGCACAGTGCGTGTTGCCGGTTACCTTTTTGCTTACTGACTTTCTTTACTGTCATTGCCGCTTGACGCTTTTGATTTTCAGAAATTTCAAAGCCTGAAAGAGGGAACATGGCAAAGATAATTCAGAAGATTGCTCACAAAGCCTCTGCTTCATCTGGGGAGGGGGGAATATTCTGCACTGGTTGGCAAACGGGGCGCCCTGGGTGGCAGAGCAGCCTCTTCCTCGAAAGGACAGGGCTCTATAATCTCACTTGTGCAGGGGCTACATGAAAAGTAAGATTAGACCCGTTATTGCTTATACAGTATCATAAATATGCCCAGTGCTTTATAGCTGAGCAGCACAAACTGAGCCTGAACTGACATGGGTTACAGTCAATTTATGGGCTGACGCAGAGGGCAGGGACAGCTGATAAGTCACTGACTGTTGTCCTCCTACCCTGCATGAGACGTGCTTAACCAGAGCAGAAACAGTGTGGCCAGGAGACTCTGAAGTCAAGTGGCCAAAGACTTCCTGCTCCCAGAAAACCCACAGAGGTCCAGGCTTGAAGCTATGGGCAGAATTTCTTTACTGAGGGCCAAAAATACCAGTAAATAATTGGAAAGAGACCTGTTTATAACTATGAAAGCAACCAAGGACATTTGCATGAGACTGAATTTTAAGTCTCCTACAAAAAATTCTCCAATAGTTGGGGCTAAATTAAGCATTACCAACAATCTCCTTTCAGATTTATTTCATATTCCTCACCTATCTTTTCATCTTCTTTTACCATCTTCCTTTCTTCTCTGAAAGCTCTAAGCCATCGTAACTTCTCCTCCAGTTTCTTGGCAAAGAATAAGTGCATTTCCTCAGTCTCCTTGTTATGAAGTTTGAAGGCATTCTTCATGCTGACATTGAAGTCATCATCCCTCCCATCTTCTATATCCACCACTTCGTATTTATCCATGTCTATGCGACCTTTGTAATACAGAATATCTCTTCGTATCAGATCCTACAGAGAAAAGGAGAGAGAGGTTGATCATAAGATACTCACAGAGCCTGAACTCAGCAGCAACGGTGAAACCTGGCGAGACTCCTCAAGCCTCACCTGCTGTGAATACCTTTGTTGCTGGCTAAACAAATAGGGTAAATCACAGACACGAAAGAACAAAATACAAATCCTCATGTTGCAAAATCTTTCTGTTCCCAGTGAAGTGCTGAGAAAAGGCTGTGAGCATCACACTACACTTGTTCAGATAAATCAATACTGTGCCCTGTGTTTCAATTTGAGCCTTGGACTAGTTCTTACACATAGTGTTCATCTTCACCATGTTCTCAAAAAACTTGGTAACAAGTCTCATAGGAAAAAAGATACGCTCCTCAAATTAGCTAAACCAGCAAGGATTCTCCTTCCCAGACAGGGAGAACAGACTCATTGCTGATAAAAACTTCCCACACACAACACTGAACAGCCTGTCCTTGCAAGTGAGATAAGTGAAATGGGATCAAACATACTTTTCCATGTAACATTCATTATTATGCATAGATTTGTTTATAAAAGGTATTATAAGAATAAATAATCACAACCCTCTGTCTCACCTGGCTCTGAAAATGCAGGGCACTGCATTAGCTTTTTTCTTACACACAGTACATTTTTTTCTCTCCGATTTTCATTTAGAAAACATTACAAGCTGTTTTTAATAGCTACTGCTAAGTGAATGTTTTAACAGTTTTGTGCTGTCATTATACTTGGAAAGGACAACACCTGGGGTTTGGTCTGACCCAGCTGCTCCTCACATCTCCCCTCCAGGGACAATCGCTGCCTCCCATGAGACTTCTGCAGAGCTCCCTGCTCTGCAGGTGTTGCTGAGTAGTGGATGTGAAGATAATGGTGTTGCCTAGGAGTTACTGAAGGAGCAGTAAGGAGGTAATGGCATCATACAAGTGCTTTTGGAAATCAAATGGCCCCATGGAATATTATTATTGGTGAGAACACAACAGCAGGATGGAACAAGCACAGGTCTTCAGTTTCCTTCCTGCTGCCACAACAGCAGCACCACTCCCCACCCACTGACCAGGAACTCCAGCACCCATACCCCAAGTTTTAAAGAAACCCTTTAAAGCGGTAGAGCACGTAAACATCTCAGTGTATAGCATGTCTGAACACTTTGCACACACCTGCTTTGGAGAAAATTCAGTCCATGTACCGGATTAATAACTGTAACTGGATACTGTTAGTTTTTATATGTTAGGGACTTCCTACTCCTTGTCCTTCCTTCACCCCTTCTTCCCAACACTCAGTAAATGGGTCTTATTTCCTAATTGACTAAATTTTAATACCCATTATATGGGAAACAATGATTACTTGATCTGTGGATATTTTATTGCATATACTCCTACAGTTCTTAAAGAATAACATACATTACTTGACTCCCTGGTGAAGCACAGCCAATGCACTTGGCTTACACTGTCACTGATTTTGGTAAGATTTAGGAATTCATCTGGGCTACACGAGAGATGTTTAAACAGGCTGGAGCAAGTACTACATGCAAATTCATTTACACCAAATGGAGCTATCAGCTACACAAGTAGCCACAGTGTTGAAAGGAGCTGAGGCTGAGGGCAGCTGGGCCAGGCTGCTGCTATTACTCCTGGTTATCCCAGGGGTAACATACAAGAGAACTAGGGAGAAAAATATATACAGATTTTATCTTTGTTTATATGGTGACTATGCTAGGATAGTGTTCAACACGATCCTGTCCATAGTTAAGCCAGGATGACAACTAGCTGGGCTGCACTGTCCAGTTTTGAAGGTCATCCAACATTATTTTTGTAGTTAAATCAGAGAAATGCAGGAAAACACAAAAAGATTTAAAAAGACTCTCAAAACAGATCAGTGGGGAAAGGCCAAAGAAATGGAGATGTTTAATCTAGAAAGGACAAAGAGGAGGGAGTGTGCTATTGGTGTTCCAATATGTGAAAGCTGCTTCTCTTCTAAGGAGGCTGGTGATCAATTCTTCTCAATTTTGCCTGTGGCTTGGGCTTAATTTACCACAAGGGAGCATTAGATTAGATACATGGAAAAAAAATATTTATAGCTGTAAGAGTAGTTAAATACTAGAACAGACAAAACAGGGAAGTCTTGGGACAGCATTCCATGGAGATTAAAAAAAAATAAGGTTAGACAAACAGCCACCAGAGATGAGCTGAGTGTACTTAATCCTGTGAAGGCAACAGCCAATCTCCCAGGGCCCTCCCAGCTCTGCATTCTGATGGTGTCTAAGAGAAAGGTGACAGATGGAGGAGAAAATGGGATGAGAGCAGGTAGGATTCGTACAGATTAGGGGTGGGAGAAGCCCCAGGACACAGCCCAGGACACAAGCACAAGGAGCAGTGACAGGAACCTGCAGGCTCTGCAGGCAGCATCCAGATTGCATCGTGTGGCTCTTCAGGAAATTGATGCATCTGGGTCATTTGCACTTATTTGTCCAAATATGATCTTTTTTTACCCTACAGCTTCTGCGATTTCCTTTTCTCTCCCTAGCTGAGGTTAATTAAGCTCTTCTGAATAATACTCTGCAGTCTGTTCACGTAATATGTACTAAGGATTCACAAGGAAAAGCAGCAGCTAAAAAAAGTAATATTTGATGGGAGCACAAAACAAAGTTTTGACACGTTACGTAAACCAAGCAGGACTCTGCTCTCTGCGTTTGCTCTGTGGGAGCTTTGCAGCTGCAGTGGCTGTGCCTGAGGTGGTGGCTGTGCTCAGGGGGTGTACCTGTCTGTGTGACCTGCTTGGGCCTCCTCCTGCTCTCAGTCTGACTTAAATCTCCCCATGTCACTGGTGGGGGAGGTGACTTTCTCTAGCTGCACTTGAAAGAAAAATAAACCTCGTTTGTGACCATCATAAGGAATCCAAGTCTGGCCTTTTACTGGAAAACCTGAAGACCTGAAGTTGGATGCAGCTCCCACCACGAATTATGTACTTCCCACTGCAGTGGATATGGATAGCTGCAGAAAGGATTGCACCAGTAAATCAGACTGTTCAATAACTCTTACTATTAAACTGGCTTCTGCTTGTCTTCACCACTGCTTTCTCCTCCTGCTCTTCAGCTTTCATCAATCTCTTTTCTCCTGCCATGAGTACCCCAGGCCACAGCCCTGCATGCTGAGCACTGCCTTTGCACAGCTTGGTTGTGCAAGGCCCTGTGAAGGGTCAGACCCCCCCATGAGGCTGCAAGGAAATACAATATTAATGACAAGAAGGAAAGTCTACCCATGCAGTCGATTGCTTGTGTCAATTGGTATTGGAATTAAAAGCTACTGAAGGGCTTAAGTAGCACATAAGGAGGAAAGGTTCCCCTCCATCAGAGGGCCCAGCTGAGCACTTGGAGGACCTGGTGTGTGTCCCAGGTAGTTTGTTCTGTTAGCTGTTGTGCAGCCATCTTCATGAATTTCAGAAACTCCTATTTATTTCTTAGTGCGTGGTGTGGGTAGATGGAGAGGTCCTAAGCAAGGGTTATGATTTTAGGATGGCCCGTTTTTTTTTCAAGTACTATGGTTTACTCTGTGCTAGGTCACACTCTGCTTCTCATGTGTAAAACAAATCATCTGTAAAACACGAGTGAAGAAAGAGCCATTTCCAGCCATGAGTCATTAGATCCCTCTTTACGAGCTGACAATAGAAAAGATGCCATCCACAGAACAATCCATTACAAGTTTCTCATTGCACATGTAGGTTGTTGGCCCTCCTGGTTATCAAAATCTTGCATATTCCAAAGGCAAAGTAGCTTCAAAATGACTTGGAGATTACTTATGCACTCTGAGCACATGGATACAGCCTGATCTTCCCAGCACAGCTCCTGGAGCTTGCAGGGCCTGGCTGGGGCCCCTGGCTGAAATGAATTCCTCCCTCAGTCCTTCCCCATCTCTGTAATGGGATAATGATATTTGCTTCTTCTACAGGGCAGCTGGGAGCTGTGAATAAGTAATCAGTGAAAGACACATTGAAAGCCTCTGATGGGGGATCTTTAATAGCTCAGAGCCATCTAGGAACAGCTCAGTGTTCCAGGAGCTGTGGAATTGGAGCTGGCAGAGCAAGAGGAGGTTCCGCTGGGGGCAGGTTTCTCCCCTCAGTCCACCCTACCCAAGGTCATGGTTTAGGGTGACAAATGTCACTGGTGATGGAACAGCCCCTGTAAGCATTCAGGGACTGGAAATACCACCCTGCATACACACAAAGCACAGCCAGGGCTTGCCTGAAACAACTCAGTTGAAAGGTACTGCAGAAAACACAGCAAGGGAGCAGGGTGCTTGGTGTGAAAAGCAGCAAACCCTGCAGGCTGTTTTTGCCCAGAGGATGATGTGTTCTTCAGGTATCCAAGAAGAATGGGGACCCAAAGATGTGGCCAGCTCTGCAACTTGGTGAATAGTTGATATTGACAGTTAATGAATAGATGATACTGAAATGGGAAAAGACTAAATCAGAGTCCATAATAATTGCATCCAAACTCCAACCCACTGGAAAAGGCTCAGTTGTCTTTTGCACAAAGGTTTGGGTCTCAGACACCTCTCTGAGGACTTCTCATTGACCTGAGCAGGGACTGCAGAGCAGAATGGAAGAAGAGGGAAGGAGCAGATTTTCATTTTACTCCTGAAATTTGTCCTGATTTTCCTGTCTGCCTGCTCTCTGTCTTCATTCTGCCCAGCCTGCCGTGAGCAATGAGGGCATGGAACGCTGCCACTTTGCCATGTCTTTGGGTATCTTTAGTCATGAGGGCTTTCAACATTCTTTGGCTTTTTAAAAAAAGATTCAGAGCCTACATTTTTAAAATCTAATTTACCTTAAAGCGACTCTTTGAAGCAAACAGCCCAGCCTGCTTTTCATGAACACCAAGGACACGGTTTTCTGTAGCATTTGTTCATTTAACTTAACCCCACTGCAGGCTGATTTTTAAGATGGGACATATAAGCACTGTTCTGCTTAACCTCCCTGGAGCTGAGTGCATTGCAAAACTGGGCCTATCTGCTGTCCAAATGAGACCCTAAAACTCAGTGAACCCTTTCAAATGTTTTTGTCCTAAATATTCTTGATAACAGAAGATAAATGTAATCCCTGTAAAGTGGTTAGATGTGGATGACTGGGAGCTTTGCTCTCACCCTGTCGGACACAGCAGCTTGGGCCAAGCCAGCCTGTCAGGGCAGGGAAGTGGAGCTTAGCCAGAGCAACCTGAATGTGCTCCAAGGGAGGGACAGTATGGGAAACAGGAGGATGTAACCCCACCTCCCTGACACAACCTCAGCCACTTGCTTCCTACCACAGACTTCCTAGAATGGGCTGAACTGTTACAAGGCTCCCCAGGGGCTGCCATGGGAAGAGGGGAACGAAATCTCCGCGGTATCCGTTTACATAACTCCTCCTTGCACAAGGACAGCTGTGCTGGGGAGGTCGGCAGATTCCTGCCAAATTATTCAGCAGTGTCTGTCTCCTCAGTTTGGAAAGAGATGTTTGATTCATCCTCGGCAGCTCCATGAAGCTGCAGTGTGGGATCTGAGTGGGGGAGGACGGGAGCAGAAAGCATTTATGTGGAGATGCTATTTTTGTTCAGTGTATTTAGTGGAACATCAGTGGCATTTCGATGCCTCGTTCCACCTCAAGCCCAGTCACACTGGCTGCGCCGCGGCCAGGCGAGGGCACTTCCACAGAACTAATCACAGGAAGGGATGGGAAATCCTTCTGCAGACACGTCACTCTGCTTTTCTGGTCTCCCCAGGGGCTTCAAATTGTGCTGCTGAGAGGCCACATCAGGAGGAGGAGTGGATTTTCAGCTCTTGAGGTTTTGCTTGTGGGCCAAATTTACACCCACTGCAATTACAGGAGCAATAAATTAGGCACAGAATATATTGTACAACATCCTGCCTACCTGTATGGCTACATGAGTAGGCTAAACTTGTCCCCTACCCAGAGAACACAGACTGTGAAGGACTCTAAATTCAGCCCTTTCTTGATTTTACCTAAAGACTTCTCCTGCCCTCCTCCAGCTGCCTCCTCTGGCTGATGCTGGTATTTTTCTCCCTACACCTCCATGTTCCAGTGACCCCTCTGGAGTCTCCTCTTCCCTTTCTGCCACTGCAGAACAGACAGTGGGCAGGCAGCACTGGCCTCTGGTGCCAGCAGCCACTGCAGGCTGGGAGCTCCAGGTAGCCCCTTGGCATGAGTCCTGCAGACCTGTGCTCAGGGCACAGCAGCAGCACATGTACATCCCTGCCAGGAGGTCAGTGAGCAAAAGCAGTCAGTGCTCTTCTATTAACAGGAATGTTTTCTTTTGGTGAATATGCTCCATCTGAAAGCTAAAGTACTTTTTCGTAACTGTTTTTAATGTATCTCCTATCAATTGCTGGAATTGATCCCTTGAGTTCAGCTACTTGCTGGCCAAGGAGTGACAGGAGGATGAAACTGCCTTGCTGGGACCCACAGAAACCTCTTGCCTGCAGACAGCACCAACCCATCAGCTGGGCATGAACACGGGGCGAAGTGGGACCATGGAAACACTGTTCCTTAAAAACTTAATCTGACACTTCTCTTTGGGGCTGTGACAAGGCTGGTGTGTTTCCTTTGCCTCATCTTCATGCCCATCCCAGGCTGTGTCACTAGCTAAAACAGCAGCAGGCCCTGCCTGTCAGTGCAGAACACACCAAGCCTCTCCTGAGCTACTGTGTGCTACCAGCCAAACACAGCCTGACCCATTTTCCCACCCTGCTGCAGGCTGGACCCAGGTCTGACGCAAAACATGGCATTTCATAGAGACCTGCATTACTGGGAGGAAAAGAGAAGGGCTGGGAGGTGCTGCAGAAGTCAAACAGTGTTCCTGGTGGGTCAAAAAAACACTTGAAGTAATAAGAATCGTCCCAGTGCTGCTCTGTGTTTGCAAACAAGGTTCTTGGTCAGCCCTGCTAGACCTATTGAGCCTGTAATAAAAGCAGGGCCCTTGTTTTGCTGCACACAGATTACCTCAATGTTTGTAACAGAAGAAATATGGGCCCTAGACCTTCTTACACTAAAAGGGCTCAGAAATGTCTCTTATCTTCCAATTTGGAAACTCAAACCGCAATGGAGGTTGACAGGATTATTTTATTTACTCTGTGTTCTACAGCACAGCTATTTCTGGCTGACTGTCTGGCTATTACTATTAAACTGGTCTCATTTTACTTCTCATCCACCCTGCTTTGCTCCGAGAGCTCAGGGGAAGGCAGTAAGAGCAATAAACCAGAAGCTGGAGTTTGTGCTGCCTCTTGATTGCAAGCGACAGATAAAAAGTGCAAATGAAAACTAAATGAGTTTCATGCAGCCACTGATCTTTCTGCACTGTCAGAAAACCCTAAACATGGAGCCCTAAGGAGGACTGCTCGACTCTTGGTGAAAGAAAAGCATAATTTGGTGCAGACACCATTAACCCTTTGTGCCCCACACCAGCATTTCCCACCTGACACCGCAGCGCTCCCGAGCCCGCTGGGGAAATCCCAACTATTACTGAGAACAGAACAAAGAAGATCCTCATCTACTACATGATAAGCACCTCGAGCATCCCCAACACAATGAGCTACAAGAATAATTAATACTGTGTTTCACACTCCTGGATGTTAAGTACTATGATTTGCAAATTTGAAGCATTTCTGTATCAAACTCTCTCAACTTCAGGGTGATAAGGAGACCTTGTGCCTTTAAGGCAACATCTTCTAATGCTACCATCATCAAGGATTGCCTTCATTTCTTAGTAATTATGGTTAGTATCCTGGAATCTGTATTCTTCTTCCCTGATTATAGACATATGGTAAGTCAAACTGAGGTCAATACTTGCTTCCTACACAGTTTATTCTCCTCTTCCTTTCCAAAATGCTTTTTGCATTAGGGTAACCAACCTAGGCAGGCTTTTCTGAAGAAATCACCACTCATGCACACTGCAGTGTCCCAGCCTCTGGTTCTGGAAACAGGCAGAAAATTCAGTAGGAGTTTGACATTAATCCAATGGCTGCAAGTTCCCCAGCTTTGCAAAGTAAAACTAAATCATGAGCTCTCCCAATGGCTCTTTATCAGAACTAACTCAGTGCTCCCCTTTTGACACAGGTTCTGGAAGGTACCCATCTACATCCACCAGGACTTCAGCGTTCAGTTCATTGAACACTCAGTGGCTGATATGGCCGTTTCATCCGATTAGACTTACTTCTCACTTCCCAGCACCAGCAAATAATTCAATGGTGATATTAGGAAGTGTCCAGCACAACATCTAAGCAAAGAGATTTATCTGTAGAGCTCAGAAACCCGTTTTATTTGTGAAAATTTTCCTGCAGGAGTTGCTTTGCAAGACGTTTGCCAGAAAGGAAAGCTGGCTGCCTCAGCGTCAGCTCCTCCACCTGCCGCTACTGCTCTTATTCATGCAGCCCTTCTAAGTCTTAGTGCAAGTTTCCTGCTTGGAAAAAAGCCTTAAATATCCCCATACTGGCAGAGATAACATCTGTCAAGTGCATTTGAATGCAGCCACTTGTAATTACTCATTTTCACAAACTAGGTCTCTGTCTCAAGTCCCATCAGGTATCCAAGACATGATGGTCATGGAAATGCACCCAGGATTTCTCAGTCTGAGGCAGAACAACTTACACTGGCAACCAGGGAAGGGTCTGAGCTTCATCCCTGAATCCAACCAGAGCCATCACTCCTCTCCTGACAGCTGAACTACAGCAGTGACTAGTTCATTACAGTCATATAATACAGTCACACTGTCCAATATTGGACATGAATGACACCACCAGTATCTGGTTCTTTGCACGCAAACCATCACGAATGTGATCCCCCAGCTACCCATCAGCAGGGCCAGACCCTTGGCTCTGCTCACGTTGCAAAAACCCTTGGAAAAATCCTAGTGGATGCAGCCAGTGGGAAGACAAGTACATTCACATCCAAGGAGCTGCTCCCATCAGTAGCTCACAGCCCATCCCACCCATCTGCTGAGCATCCCACCCATCTGCTCACTCTTATGAGAAAAGAGAGTAAGAGGATACAAGGGGGTGATTGCAACCTGCAGTGAGCTGTGGACACCCACGACTTCAAAAGGCCAAGCAGATGCTGAAACCTTTCTTGAAGTGTTTGGGAACAACTAATAAATACAATGAAAGTTGATGAGTGAGCTACTGGCTGTCAGACAGCTGGCCTGGCATTACAGATGATCTTCTGCAGGCGTATCAAGCAGGGAAACAACAAGGTGATCATCTCAAGAACAATCCCCCTGAGAGTTATCCTCCCTCACAGAAATGTCTTGGACTGGTATCCAACATTAAAAAGCCCCATGACCTTGAAACATTTTCAGATATTAACAGAAAGGGACGGTAAAGCTTCTGGAAAGTAGGCCATGTTCCAAGCAGACAGGGAAATATGTTAACTGCTGCTGAAAGCAGAGGCCTGGATACTAGAAATACCACCATAGCCAACAGACCTCATTCCTTAGACACAGGCAGCACTAGATGGATCAGTAGGAAAAAGAAACACAGCAATTCTTGGTAGCACTTGATAGGAGTCCTGCAGAAACTTTCCTAGGCCATCTGCCTGGATGGCTGATGGAACAAGTGAGATCCAACATGAAAAACTATGTTTTCTGAGACTGTAGCTTAAGCCTTGGCTTTGGAGCCACACAAAAGACACAGAGCAGCTTAACTGGAGCAGTTCTCCCTGTTTACTAATAGCATAACTGCTCTGAAGAAACCCAAACTTACATGGGAGTGGGGGGACATGTTACTTTGCACATAGCGCTCACCTGAAATAACAGGTACAAAATTAAGTGGTCACTAGGAT
>NW_009953574.1:354562-364411 GCF_000747805.2 Chaetura pelagica | reverse complement strand
GCCAAGGGATGAGGAGCTTGCAGCACAGACACAAACAGGGGCACATATGTGCTCTCTTGGGACTGACTCATCTAGCTCATCAGTTGCCTGGGAGCTGAATTCTGAGGACATTTTGCAGCAGAAGAAAAGCAGGCTTTCCTCAGCACTTTTCCAGCTATTGCAGGAATTCATATCCTACCTTTCCAGACCTAACATGCATCTACTGGGCACCACCTCACCTTAGCAACCAGGAGTGAAGCTGATACCAGCCAGTTTTGCCACACAGAAATCATTTAATCTTGCACTGCATGAAACAGTGAGCAGGAATCTGACAGGCTTTGCAATGTGAGTCCACTGTGTAACAAGTGTTGTAGACAATAGAGTTCAAAGGGAATGACAGAGAATATCAACATCTTGAAGTGTCACAGATCTTATGATATCAAACTGTATCTGTTCCATCAGAAAGTCGTGTACCAGCATCTGTCAAACCACAGAACCCACATCCATTACTGGGGACCCTGAGAGCACAGAGCTGTTGCAGCTGCAAACATAAACAAGGGAGGCAACAGGAAGGGAAGGTGAGGATGACATGCAGGTAACTGCACTGGAGATTTGGGAGAATGGGAGATCTTGTTTGAAATATATGCTTGTCTTCTAGAGCCTCTCAGGATATCTAGCATACTTTCATCAAACTGAAGTATCTGTGATATATTGAAATAATGAATTGACTTGATTTCCTTAATTCTATTAAAAATGTCTTTTGACCAATAGGTAGCATTCAACCATTATAATTTTAAGATAAATGTATTCTTAAATAGAGCATGTCACGATTAAGGATGTATCATACCTACTAACTTATTATACCTGAAGAAAACCCACAAATGCAGCAGATTTCCTGAAGAGGAAGACTCAGGGAGATGTGCCACAATAAGTGGCACTAAAGCTGAAAATATCAGGCTCATTGACTAAACAAATTTTATGCAAAACATAGGTCAGGTTGTTCACAACTTTCCTCATTGCCTGGGTCTAGAATAAGAGGGTGCTGTTCAACCTGCTGCTTTGGAAACCTCTGAAGGACTTAATTGTCCCTGTACACATGGCAGAGGAGCTGGCAGCCTTGCAGCAGTCTGAACTCTGAGACCTTCTGGGAATCTTTAACTTTCCCTTCTAGACTCAGACAACTCCAATTCCCTGAGGGTTTGTTCAGGTGGGACATGAAAGCATATCACAAGCTCTCAAGCACTTTCATTTCTATGACTGGCATGTGCTGCAGATGACCCCAGGAGCACCAGCACCCCTGCAGACCTGCTGTCTTCATCCTGCTTTTGGGTTATATTTGATCTCCCTTAGAGAATAATTTTAAAGCATGGGGTAAGAAAAGCTGGCCCACACCTTGATTGAAATGGTGCTTCACTATGAAAGCCCCAGGATAGAGTTCTCTGGCTCTAAAGCAGAGGTTGTCCTGTTAGATGATTGCCTGCTGGGACATGTAACAGCAAAGCCTGACACAAGACTCAAGAAAATATTCACATTTATTTTAGATAGGATGTATGATCCCAGAATGTGAACTAATGCTCCTCTGAATTCCATACTCAATCTTTCCTAACAATATTCATGGAAAACATTAGTAAGATGGAAGAGTCCAGCTGTAACCCCATCTCCCCCCCTACCCCAACGCTCTGAAAAGTAACAACTGCAGTTTGATGCTGGAAAAAGATGCAGAACTAGAACCTACACCAAGGTGTGAACCCTGTACTCAGGACATCAGGTTCACCAGCTGAGTTCCTACCCTCTGCCCTGTCACCCTCAATCTCATTGGGTTACTGTCCCACAAGACCTTGGGTAGTGGCAGAAGAGCCTGCCAGACCCTGACATGGAGCCAGTCTCTGCCAGGAAGATCCAGAACACTGTGCCTGTGGTGTTTCCGAGACAGCTGAGATCTGCAGGGTGTTTTCCTGTGAAGGCATCTCTTGTGCAGCACTGCCTCACACACTCCACAAGATGCCTTTTGAATACCTAAGGGAAGAGGGCAGTGTCCCACTAACACTGTTTGCATACTGATCAAACCTTCGGAGCCCCCAGCAGCCTGCTGGGCACTGCTGAACACTCTGCTCATACTGATGACCACGGAAATCCCAGCTCTGATTTCAAGGGAACACTTTATACCTCTCTGGATCAGACCCAGTGCAAGCCAGACTGGATGCTGCCTCATGAATCAGAAATTCAGTGTCACAATCAAAGTGTAGGAGGTCAAGATTAAAAATTAAACCCAGCTGGATACCTCCAGACTGATTTTGACAGCTCTCTGAACGTCTGACTTTGTTATTGTTGCTCTGTGGTTATTTTTTTTACACAGCCAGGAAAGAAGTAAAAGGCACAGCAAGGAGGAGGGGAAAAATAAGCACAAACATTCCAGAAGGCAAGATTTCAGTCAACCATGACTCAGGAGGAGAAAGTGCCACCCACTGAGCGGCACAGGCCGCAGCTCGGTGCAGTGATGCCGCGGTGAGTCAGGAGCCGCCCCCGCTGCCCCCGCCTTCCTGCAGGGCCCTCCTGGGGCTGCCACCTCGTCCCACTCCCCTGCCCCGAGCACATGGGGTGTGACAGGGACACAGCCCGGGGGGTCTGGCCGGAGAGCCCACGGCTCGGTCCAGGGCAGTCCGGCTGCACTGGAATCCCCGTCCCTCAGGAGAGAGAGCTGCCCAGGACTTACACTCCATCACCTCACTTTGAACACTTGTGATGAAAATGAGCTAGGATCACCCCAGCAGGGCTGCAGCAACGCAACTATGACGCTGCTGCTTAACGCAGCTGCTCCAAAACAGGTTCACCTGCTGCTGTTCAGCACAGCAGCTACCTGAGGTGAGGCTTAAAAAGCATTTCCCCAGGTGACAGCACACAGACCCTGCTACAGACCAGGCTGCTGCCCCAGAGTTCTTCAACAGGCAGTGAACATCATTTGAGTGCAGTAATTGAGTTGTCTGCCCAAGTGCCAGGCTTCACAGCTCATACAGAAATTCCAGGGCTATCTAATCCCCAATCACACGCTGCAGCCAAAACCCAAAAGTAGCAGTGAGGCAACGAGCCAAGCAAGGGTCACATCAGAAAAAGGCATGAAATGAACAAGTGGAGGCTGGATTTGCTACAAGCATCTAAATATCTCTGTCAGGGTATACTCACCATCCTGGAATTCAGTACTTCTAGCATGTGGATTGCCCTTCCTCAGTGCTATCCATGTCCTCTTCCACATGTACAGCAAACGGTCACCTTGCCCTAAAAACCACTTTGGACTGGAAAGCCTGTTTGCATCATGTCCTTAGCCGTACTGCTTTCTGCCTGGATGTCCTTACCTTCTTGCAGAGAACCATCTGGTGATCAAAGAGAAAGAAAACACGCTGCTGGTTCCGTCCATAAGGCTGGTAAATCCAGGACATCTCTCCTGTATAGATCAGCTCTGAGCTGCGGTCCAAGATATCATCTCCCTAGAGGACACAGAGAACAAGGCTGAGTGAGCTGCTGCTCCCAGCAGGACAGTGGATCCATTTCCCTTTGCAGGACAGGGAGGAGCAATAACTAAATATGATTTTGGCCCTTCTGCAGCTCTCAAAGCCACTGGTCTGACTTCAGACCAGAAACCGGGGATAGGGGATAATTCTGAAGGAAGGGAAGTAATTGCATTTAATGATTTGACTTAATGATCTGAAAGGTCTTTTCCAACCAAAATGATCCTATGATTCTATAACTGAAGTACACGTGTGGACACTCGATGCATGGTCATTATGGTTCATGCTGCAATGACAAAAGAAACAGCAGAACTGCTGCTCCAGACACTACCCCTGTTCTCCCCTCACCAGGCACCCCCAAGACCCTGCATCTTGCTGCAGGTGCCAGTGGCACCCTAAGAGCAAAGCCCCTTCCTCCTGGCCATGGCAGAGGCACTTTATCCTCAGGGTAGCAAATTCTCTAGCATTCCCTCCCTTTAAAACACCATCCCAATGCACATCCCCTCCCGAGGTCTCAGGCCAGTTCCTGAAGTCATCTACACTGGGGTATCAATTCCCCCATCTGTGAAGCTGCCAAACTCATCCCTCCACATTGCTTCCTGTCTTCCCACTCATTCAGGCAATTCCAGTCCCTTCTCCCATAGTTTATTAGAGCTCCCCATCTCCAAAAATCTGTCAGGACCACCCCAGCTCCTCTGGCAGCCTCTGCCCCCCCAGGCTGGCACGGCCTCCCCAGCCAGCTGCCAGAACACCCTCACCCCTTCTCTGCCTCCGGCTAACGCTTATTTTCCTCTCCAGTTTTTTTTAAGGATTCATGAGCAGATGGTCTTGAAAACACAGCACTCTCTCTCCCACTCTCTGAGAGAACAAATGCAGTCACCCTCCACTAATTGGGATGAGCTGGACTTTTAAAAAAGTTAATTAAAATCTATTTATTAAAAATGAGTGAGTTCACCACCACCTGCCCTGTGGGCATCTCAGTGCATCTCTTGCTCTGAAACACCACAGAAGGAATCAGGATGACTTCAGCTAAAAGGTAAGGAGCAGGATTTGGGAGCAAGTGAGAGCAAAGGTTGCTTGGGTTTTTTTGGCTCTGAAACTGGTGCAGTTTTGGCATTGATGCCAAACTAGAACTGATTTCTGGGACAAGACCATCCCAAAATCTCAGCAAACAGCTTGTAAAGGTTCATTCAGCTATGGGGGAGATCTAGACAGACACACGTTTCTGGTACCACTTACACTTGTAGGTACAAAAGCAACAAAGAGTCATCCTCCTAATTTCTTGGTGAGGATTTCAGACTGCTGTTCAGGTAAATGTGTAATTAACCTTCCAGCATTGATTGGAAGTGACTGCCTGAGTCCCTGGGCCCTGTGACAACAGCAACTTCATTAAGTCACTGCATCATCATGCTGCAGCACAGACTTTCAAATCGCCTTAGCGAGGTGTTTATCCACCTCTCTATCTTCCTTCTGTGGCTGTGGGATCTGAAGGCCTAATTAGGGATAACTTCCTGGGAACACGGGGTCATTCCCAGAAGGGACAGGCTGTACATCATGGAATGTCTCAAGGAGTGTGGTGTGAGGGTCTGATTTCAGCCACGGTACCTCCTGGACCCTGCTGTGACAGCACAGGTACATGCAAGCCCTTGAACCAGAAGCCTCTAAAGAAAACACACCAGCTCCAGAAATTGCAGCCCTTCCTGGCCAAAAATGAGTTTATAAGAAGACAACTCATCCAAGCCTGTGGATGGGAGTTTTTATGAGAGGGGGTGAGCCTAGAAAAGGCTGGCTGCTAAAAACAGCCAGATTTGTCTTTTACTTCTAGGGTAGCATCTCAAGCCTGAGGACACGGAGGACCCTGTAAACACTTCTACTTGATTCTCTTATACCACCTTTTCCAACAGCATGAACTGTCTTCTGCTAGTGGAACATCCCCACCAGGGGAGCTCATGGGGTCTGTTGCAGGCTGGCAGCCAAGGAAGGGTTTGCTTTTCTGCTCCACTTGCTAACATGACTAACCCAAACATGCCTCCAAACCTGGTCCTACCTTTCTGAAATGCCTCACCCAGTCCTTCTCTAAAGCCAGTCCTAGACCTGGATCCCTCCATTCCTACACAAAACTTGGAAAAATATTTCTTTCCCATTTTTTTTCCAAGCAATTCCCAGAGAGGCTGGATCATTTGTATCTTTTGTAAGCTAAGAGAAGTACTGTTAAAAAAGGAAGAGGCTGAATTTCTAGTTCCTCAGAACTGGCAGATGTCCTACTGAAAAAATGGCTGAGTGAGACTGGATGTGCTCCTGAGGTCTCTTTCAACCTGACCTATTCCATAAGCCTATATTAAAAAAAACTCAGCCTGCATCAAGGGATTGCACTCTGCATCCTGCTACATTCAATGGGTGGCAAAAAAGAAAGCTGACTCCTCTTTTCTGCATGCAGTCACAGGCAGAGGCTGAGCACTGGGTGTGCAGTAATGGGAGCAGAAGGTCACCCAGATCCAGGCTGGACGGGTGCTTCACGCTCCCTCAAGCCTGCCAGGGCTGGAATGACATATCAAGTCCTAGGGCTAATGCTGAGTGTGACAGCAGATGGTCAGCTCTGCTACTGTGCAAAGATGTTGATCAGCTCCCCAAGGAGGCTGTAAGTGACCACTGCTTTCTGGAACAAGGAACTGGGAGGAACCAAAGGGTTTTCACTGGTGTTGTGAAAGAAATGCTGTTGGGAGCACCAGTGGGATGAGGAAGAGCATGGCCCTGGGAGCTGCAACACATTCCACTTCCCAGTCTGCCCCACTCCTTCTTTCCATGAGCATTCCCTGAGCAGATGCTGTCCCAGGCTAAGGCATGTTCCTCAGCCCATCCCACCCGCTCCCCTGTGCCCACCTCCTGATACGGCCCTTGCTGTCACCACTGGGCAAAAAATCCCCTTCACTAGTTAATGTTCAGTAAGCAGGGCTCTCTTCTGCTTGACACCACTGTTCTTTAATTAAAGATTGACAGGCTGATTAGCACTAAGGGCTCCAGAAAGATCAGAAAAAGGAAAGCAAGATAAATGTCCTTTTCATCAGGCTCATTTTTTGGTACCTTCTGTTGCTGGGGGAGAAGAACAAAAAAAAATAGAAGGATCTGTTTCAGTCTCTGATGCAATTTTTTTTCCCAGGAGGATTTCTCATCAGGCTGTCCTCAGTTTGAAAACACTACATTGGTTGCATGCATCTTTTTTTTCATGTCATTCTTGGATTCAATAACATAGTATTAGGCTGAGGCCAACTATTACATAATTAAGGGCACCAAGTCTTGATTTAAAGGATCCGTAAATAACAAGAATGGGAAGAAGTTTAAAAAGACAGTGTTCATTATACTTCTCAATTATATATATTTTCCCTTCATGTAAATTTAACATTCTTGAAAGCTGCCAAAGTGGCAACCCATGGGAATCTTTGGTAGAAATAGCTAGATATCTACATAAACCAAAGTAATCTGTTGAAATAGCAAGTTAAAACTGATCTGGGCTGATGAGCAAGGCTCTCTCCTGTGCCCAACATCCCACCACTGGCTCAGGGAGCTCCACAGATCCCCTCCCAGGGAATGGGTGCCACATCACCTCCCTCCTCTGAGAAAAACTTGGTCTGAAAGGGAGGAAAAGTGTTGCTGGCAGCTGCCCCAAGGGCTGGGAGGGAGCCTGAAATGCTGCCAGGATTGCTGCTCCATTTTGCTTTGGCTTGGTTCAAGTGCTGTATCAAAAGGTATCAAATAGAGTGTGAGAACAGGCTTCTCTGCTGGCTGTCCAGCAAGGACCACCAGGAGAGGACAGGAGAAGGGACAGCAGGGATGTGCCACACCTTCTCTCCCACTGCCACATTTGGGTGCCTGCACATCCAGCACTGCCCAGCCTGGGGCTTGCAAGGACCTAGAAATGGTGATGGACTTTGTGGAAATAATCTCTTCATAGTACTGGGGGGTGTGGGTACATCTAGATATTATCCACTGACCTTTGAGCTCTGTAACTCTCTCTCAGAGGGCAAGAGCACAACAAGGGACTGAGCACATAAAGGCTGCCTGGGACAGGCTCTCTCTGGTCTGTTTAAAGCCTGGTCCAGAGGAGACCTTTCAGGCTGTTCTGAACCTGCTCCAACTAAATGTGTGTGCTGGGTTTGCCTGCCTGCCTTTAAATGTGACTGCCTTGATCTGAGGGTATTTAACTACAAGCAAGGGGATGATGCTGAGCAAAGGGAAATAGAGGTTGAACATCAGGAAAGACTTCGTAACATCGAGAGCTCTCAGACATTGAAAGGTCTCAGCAGGAGGTGGTGGAAGCCCTACATTCTGCACCATTAACAACTCACAGGACAAAAGGCACTGGAGAACTGGTGTAGGCAGGGGCAGCACCTCTCTAGGTCTGTTTATGTATTGGAAATCCAGGTTACAAAATAAAGAAGTGAGTCCCACGTGGCAACAGGCCAACCCAGGCTTTTTGGTCAAGACCACGTTCCTACAAATTTCTACAGGAGCACATTTATTAAAGAGTGATTTGGATTATTTCTCATTTACAGCAGTCAGTGAGATCAGAATCTTCCCCAAAGATCCTGCTCAGTCATCACTTGTATAAAGCTGCCAATAATTCCTTATGACTTCAAGTCCTGGCTGCTACAGCTCTGCCACTAGAGTCAGGCCACCCTTTCCTGGTCCCATTTTCAATTTAAACCATCAGACCCTGCTGACATGAGTTCTTGGAAAAAAATCTGGCCTCGGTTAACTCGAGGATATTCACATTTTTCAAATGCTGACCCTGAAATTCACTTTCATGGGGTCATGCAGAAAATCTTGAGGGATCAATATGATTCCTGAAACACGCAGGCACAACTCCATGGGATTCAGTAAAATCCCTTCTGTTTAAATTAGCTAGGACATTTCCCCTACTTTTTCTATTTTGATTAGGATCAGCAATACGTAAAGAATCAAGCAGTAAGTCCTCTGCTCGACCTAACTCATTCTCTAGTGTTCTCATCACAACTCTATGACTCTTCTTGAGCCAAAATACAGAATAAAAATAGCAAAAAGGGTGTTTTGCATTGAATGGGGGCATGGGCTGTGCTCCTATTGGAACTCTTCGATCAGCAGCTGGTTTGGCTGCATTATGAGAAGCTGCAGGATGTTGCTGTAATATGTGCTTAAAAATTGAAATAGTTGAAAAAAGCCTGGGAGAATGATTTAACAAGTCCTGAGGATCGGATGGAGATAAAGAATGGGTACTGCTAAGCAGGAATGAATTATCAAGGATATGGCTAAATAAAAATGAATTATCAACTGAGCTAATGGAATAGATAAAGAAACTGCAATTCCATAGATCCTATGTGGAGGTCACCTTGACTTTCCACTCACACATGAATATTCACAGACTTGGAATTGATCCATCCCTAATCTAGATTTATTTACAATGAGGGTCTAAGCATTTCTTACAAATGACATAAGCTCATCACATGGAATATACTGAAGGCTGAAGATATATCTGATGGTCCTGTCCCTCCTTGAGAGCAGTTTTCTAATTCTGAAAATGAGTCTGGGTGTCAATGAGAGAGGTTTCTTCACAGTAAACAACAATAAAACAATCAAGCAAATCACCTGCACTCCCTGCTCTCACAGCCAGTCATCATTTAAGAACCAGCTATGATTGCCATCTATCTTTTATCAAGACAGCCAAGGTTGAATCCAGCCTTCATTATAGCAGTGAAACTAATTCAGTCAAGGATGTACATAATCAGAAGATGATGGATCTGTTTCTCTCCCTCTCCTCCCAGCCTGTCCAGATCTTTTCCAGAAAAAAATAAGAGGTTTATTGTCTCTTTCCCATAGACTAATTTACACAGTATGATCCCACTGACTTGAGTGTGGAGTTATTCCAAATCACGACTATGAGGAAGAAGAAAGGCTGCTCCATCATTCTAAGTGTCTACTTGTTAAACACATGGATTGATGGCAACATAAAGAGGGATTTACAAAAATATTTGTCCTCAGGCTGCTTCAAAAACCCTATTTACAGATTACATACATACAATGATTTTTTTTTTAAATCGGGGACAAAAAGAAAAGGAGAACATAATTTTAGTATGGTTTTTTTTAAAACACATAGCAAAAATGTAGGAGAGTGAAGGCCTGTTAGTGAGGAATCCCTAGTGAGGAATCCCTCTGCTGACTTTGCCTTGCCCGTGTTCCTCAGCTCCTTGATTATCCTCACAACACACAGGGCTGATTCAGAAATAACTTTTAAGTGGGTGTTCTTTTTAAATGTGCAAATAGCATCTTCAGCTTAATGTGCTGGCTTCTAATCATAAAGCAACCACCAGAAGAGTTTTCTCTATTCTCTTAACCT
>NW_009953574.1:326875-354329 GCF_000747805.2 Chaetura pelagica | reverse complement strand
TTCCCTACGTCTTCCTGATGACCAAGCACAGAGCCAGAATGCAGAGTCTGATCCAAATCTCACTCACTCCCGAACAGCATTGCAATCACAAAAGTTACTCCAGATTTATACTGAAGCAGTTGGAACTGAACCCCAGATTTCCTTCAGAGTACCATGAATGTTTTACAGCTTAAGTACCATCTCCAAAAGCTGTTAAGTATCTCTTCTCTGCCCCAAGCTTAATCCCATTTCTGGGGCCTTAGCCAACATATATCCAGACCATGCTCTGTGAAATGAACTACATGGTCTAGGATAACTCCAACAGCTGCATGGAATTTACTTTTCCCAGGTTTCTAGCACCTAAATGAGGAGCAAGCAAGTGCTGTACCTCCCAGTCCAGAACAGAGGCCTGCCACTGAGCTATCTTGTCAATGTTCTCCAGTCTCCGCTTCCGCTCGTTGATCTGGAGGGTCACGTTCCTCATGACGGCGAGAGCAGCAGCCACATACCTGTAGTCACTGTTGGACACAAAAGAGAAGTTCATTAACTGGAGCCTGCTGTGCAGAGGAAATGCACAGGAGTCTGGCCATCCCACCATCCTTTTAGAAAGAAGTACAGGTAGGACTTGCCAGTCATTATTATGACACCGTGCTTTTGCCATTAGCAATATCTTTGTGGGCCATCACACATGAGCAGCTTCCTTGAAGCTGGAACTGTGTGTGTATGAGGCAGAGGAACCAGGCAGCTCCTCCCAGCCCAGCTGCTACCAACCCAACCAACAGCAGCTTTGGATACTGCTCTTTCAAGCCTTAAGGTGCTCAGCTGAAGAACATCTTAAAGTCTGAACATTTTTATAGCCTATTATAAAATGAACATTATAAAATATTTTTCTGTTAGACAAAAGGCTGGAACCCCTTCCAAGCCATAAGGTGACTCCAAGAGTGCCCCAGAGCATTTGTCCCATGGCATTTGCTCTTATTGCAGATTTCAGGTGAGCAAATCAAAGCAATTCTTTATTTCTGTTGTGTTTTTTTTTCTTTCTTTCCCCTGGACAGGCCTGGGACTGTAATAACAAAGAGTGCAAATAGCCTCCTGCCAGGGCCAGCAAAGCTGATGATCAGTCTTTTCAAAAAGTGATGCTGAAATCAATGCTATTGATTCCTGCCCTGTGCCTTCTCTTCCATTCCAAGGAACCTTAATGTTCATTTCAATCGGAAAGACAGACAAGGCCAGCTGCCATAATACCACCACAATATATTATTAACTTAAGGGTTGATATTGATTGCTGACTAATGAGAAAAACTGTGATCTTGGGCAGCTGCAGGGCAAATGACTTTATTGATTATTGCTAAGAATTGCACTGGTGACAGCTAAAATAGGGGTGAATGCTGTGAATTGGATCCATTTCCCCATGTGATCCAAACAGGATAAATATTAATAAATCACAATATGCTATAGAACAGAATATTATTTGCTATTTTGCCATCCTTTCTTGGATGAAATCTTGAGATCCATTTTCAATTTTTGTTCACTTACTACATCAAAATTCTAGCTGAGATTTAAAAAAACCCTACAAATTCCAGAACATCAGGACTGATCCTTCTACACAAGTAAAGGAGAAGAGAGGATGGGCTGTCTGACATATCCATCATGATAGACAATGAAGAATTTCTTGTATCTTCCTTTGTGGTGCCATCTGTATGAGGTGAGTGCCTGGTTGTGTGAGGGAGAAATGGAACTAAGCCAGAGAGACCTTCGTCTGGTCTTTAAAATGTCCAGGAGTTCTTGGAGGGAAACAGGTAAGTCACTACAGCCAGAAAGGATCTGTAGAGGTAGGGAGAGGTGTAGGGTTCAGAGACAGCCACAAATAATCCCCCAGCAGTTATGCTTGTGCAAAGAAAGGAGGCTAATGTCAGTCCACCCTGTTAGCATGAGTCTCCTCTTCCTCATATGCACTTAACTCCAGATCAGTTCTGCAGCAAGAATGCTCAGGACACCAGTAAGCTGCACTTAGGACCTTCATATATTTAATTCACATTAAGCTGGAGTAAATCTTCAGGAGGTGAACAGATGTGGCTTTGTGAAAAATTCAAATGAAGCAGTCTCAAAACAACAAGCAATTGAAGGGATGCAGGCTCTGAAAGCACTTCCATGCCTGCCTCCCTGCAGAGGGGGCTGCTGCCAATCGAGATGGGGTTTGTCTTGGTAATGGTAACTGACTAATTCTGATGTTCTGTTTGAAGAGAAAACCCCATGCACTTTTTTTATTTCACACAGTAATGGAGAAACTGTTTGAAGAGAAAACCCCATGCACTTTTTTATTTCACACAGTAATGGAGTTGTGACTAAACTTTTTGGGCTCCTAGCCCATGTCTGTGGCAGAGCTGACAAAAAGCTTAGAAATAAAAAACAAAACCAAGCAAAGCAGTTGGCCAGTGACATAATAATAGGATAGCATTAACAATGAAATTAAGGTAAATAAATTTTGTCAACTATCCTGGGGCTGCAATGACCTCTTCCCAGTGCTCAGGCAGAATGCAAGTCTAGACTCTTGCCAAATACCACATTTTAACTTGGGGGAGAGTGGTGAAGTTTCTGGTTTCAGCTCTGGTGTCCTGACCTGGTACAGGGAAGATCTGTCACTTAACATCCAAAAAGAAAAAGGAATGTACTCCCAAAATAATTCAACCCTTGTGTAATCACTGTCCACATGCCCTTTGAGGAGAAGGTAATTTTAAACACAGTTTAACTCAGAGAAGGTAATTTTAAACACAGTTCTCTCCTCTCTGAGGCTGATCATGTCTCCCCACTGTAAAGCTGCATCTGAATTCATGCTCTAAGTACTGTGGGGATGTCACATGGCTGGTAAGGAGAAAAAACCCACAACATTTGGGATCCCAGAGCCAGTTTCTTTTGCCCTCACATTCCCATGAATCCACTTCAAGTTTAATTTGGTCTCATTATGAAGGGAAAACCAGAAATTGGATCTGGAGCCAAATGCATGGCCAAATTGGGGATTTTGAACTGGGCATTCAGCTGCTCTGAATCAGTCAGAATCGGTCTGCTCATGGCACGTCTCCTTGCACTTCTAGAGCTGAGGTTGGGGAAAAATCAAACACTTGCAGAAGTTTCTGAAACTTTTGTGGTCTTTTCTGTTCTCTGAAGCACTTCCTTTTTAATGGGTTTGAGAAAAAGAATATTGGAAAGGCATGAGAAAGTCTACTCTTAGGGGTCTGATTCTTCTTTAATCTTGTATTCATAGCAGTGTATCACAAGTGACACCATAGGTACCATTCCTGATTTACATTAGGTCAGGGAATCAGGTTGATTGCCCTCAAAAGTAACAGAGGAAATCCTGGAAACCTTGGGAAGCTTAATCTAACTGCTGGGTGCTCCTCTGAATCTAAGGCCAATAGCAAAATTAGAGATGGAGTCAGGTGAAAAGCAGAGGAGGTTCTGAATTCTCTCCAGACCTGAGCATATCCAGGTTTGAGCTGCAGATCCGGGACCTCTACTTGCTATATGCTGAAGTCTTCTTCAGGACAAAGGAATGAGCCTTTCCAACCACTGACTGCTAATTAGGGAATTTTTCTAGTGTAACCAGTAGCATCAGAAAGTACGTTCAAGGGTAATTAGTTCACAGTTTATAACCGAGATGAGTTTGGCTCCATTGAGAACTGGTGCTTTGAAAAGATTTCAAACTGTGTGCTGACCCTTTGCCCTCTGTCCATTCATACAAGATGTCATGAAGAGAAGAGCTGGACAGAAAAAAGCCCAATCCCTGGGTGTATGCCAAGGCCACATGGAGAAGCAGTGAGTGAAACCCCCCATGCCCCCAGCTCCAGGTGTACCTGTGCTCCTGCGCCGTGTACTTGAGGAGCTCTGCCAGCTGCAGGGGGTACTTGCAGATCTTCTGCACTGGCGTCAGCAGGATCCCGTCGATGGCGATATCGATCATCTGCTGCAGCAGGCGGCACGCTTCGAAGAAATGCTGGTACCTGCTGTCCTTCATCAGCTTGGAAAGCTCCATGCATGCATCCAAATGATTGTTACAGTACTCTGAGTAGATCCAGAAGCCATCTTGCTGTGAGAGGCAGGAGAAAAGGGATGGAGACACAGGGGAGCACACGTCAGACAAGTGCTGCGAGCAGTCAAGCACCTGACTCGCCAACAAGAACATGTTACAGCTCAAAAAGAAAGACTATCCTGATCAGGAGGAGGAAGGAGTTTTCCTGCTGGGGGGGGATGCTGCATAATTGCTCTGGTGGAAAAGGGAGGCACTGAGGGACCTACACACTGAGCCATCACTGAGATCTTGGTAGGAACAGGGTGTGTTAGGGTGAACCCCTGCAGTGTTGGGGGTGTCCTCAGTTTCACATTGTATGTGGGGGTTTCCTTATAAAAGGTAAAGGCAGAAACACGCAGAGCTCTGGTCTTTGGTTATACAAGACAAGAACCTTGCTACTTCTAGAGCACTTTCCCTGAAACATCAAGAAGCACCCAGCAAGTGTTAGGGAGCTGGGTATATCTGACATACCTTTTACTGTCGGGATCCCAAAGGACCAAATGCTGGGTGGATTTCCCCAGGACCAGAGAGCTAGAAACCACCAAAGGGCCCAGATAATCAGCCTTCCTGACCATCTGTCTCTTCCTGAAGCAGATAAGGAACAAGAAGCTTTGCAGATCCATATAATAGGATCTCCTTGTCCTCATCCCTCAGTTTCCCCAAATGGCTGAACAGGGATAATTTATCAGGAGTTTATTAGCCAGCTTTCAGTTCCTATCTGATGACAGATAAGTGTCAGATATTCCTCTGAATAACAGTAGTAATTCTTACTCTTGTCACTATAAATGAATTGACAGCACAGCCTCAAGACATTAAGTTTTAGCTGCTGATTCTCACCAAGAGTAGCTTATTCTCACCAAGATTTCTTACATCATTTTTAGCACAGGGTGGAATACGATGCTGCTTTGGAAGCAAGCAGCAGAGCTTGCAGGCTCTGATAAAAATGAGCAATGTTAAGATCATCATGCAACTGCTCAAAAAGAAACCTGATTCTCAATTAGAAGACCAATGATGCTAAAGAGATGTTGTGATCCTTTCTAGAGATGCCCTGAAGTTTCATGAATGTCTGTCAGAAATTTCTCTAATCAGTGAACTGTTTCCAGCTCAGCCCTGACTGCAGGCAAGGAGGTAACAGCAGAACGGTCTGCATCCCGGGTCAGAGCCCCTCACACATAAGCTCTGAGACAGCACTCCATCCTCCCTAAAGGAAAACCCAGACTGCAGGACTATAATTTTCTTGACATTTCCTGACACATTTACAACACTGGCCAATTTACCAGCTCCTGCAGTATGTGGCTTATGTAACTGTATGATGGGCTGGGCAGAAGCCTCCAGGACTGTAGCATCAGCTAAAATGTCCTGTTCAGTGTGCATTTGGTGTGAGCAAGGATCTGCTGCCCTGCTGCCACCTGGGCAGCAAAAAGCACAAGCTGGCACCTCCCTGCCCAGCTCAACAGCTCTGCAGGGGAAGATAACTGGAGCTGTGTGAGTTGTTTAGCCCTTGCAAATCAGTGCCACAGAAAACAACCTGGGCATTTGCTCTCCTCTGCTTCTTTTTTTAACACACAGCTAAGGCCTTTATTCACTTCTCTAGACACTATTACTTCTTCCAACCTTCTGGTCACCCATAATCTGATTTGGGTGGTCTGTGAGTGGGTTTAAGTCACATTTGAAGATCAAAATAAGGCAGGGAGTATGTGGGGTCCCTTTACATACTTAACATGAGTAAGGAGAGACGTGAAAAGGGGTTGGGATTCACATGTACTGGGGCAGTTATCCCAAACCCTTTTCACATGCCCCCTTAGTCTGAATGTTGTTTCACTTCAACTCCTCCCTGCACCTCTATCTCACAAAGTAAAAAGCAAGCCATGGAGTATTCTGCAATATGCAAGTAGAGCATTCCTGATGCACAAAAGTTACTCTGAGTGGTTTCTGCCTCCTGACTTTTTCTGCTATTTCTCTCCTGCCCCCTCCCAAAAAAACAACCTCAAAACTCCTGAACAAAATGCCAAATGAACTCACGTGTTCAAGGAAACATGGTCCAATTTCACTAAGATGGGGGTCCTCATTGTTGTACTGTTTCTCCAAGTCCCGGACAAAACCCATCTGAAATCTGTAGATATCTTCAATGTTACCAAAGATGATCTTTAGCTGTTCATCACTGAACATATCCCTCCTCTTCCGGCACTGCTTTAAGTAACCCTGTAAGGAGTTAAGACAGAAGACTCCATAAAATAACCCCAACACTTACACTGAGGCTGCTCCCAGATCTGTCTTGAGGAAGGAGCAGGTAAAATCATAAAATGGCTCTGACAACAAAATCCACATGTTATGACATGACAGTCTCCTTCAATTCCTGTCCGTGAGCAAGCACACAATCTGCAATACATGCCTTGATAAGCTATAGGTTATTTTTTGATAGACAACATCTAATTGGTAACTGTTGGTCCCACTGTGACCTACAACAGAGCTGCAGCACAACTGTTGCTGAGGACACAGCAGCATGCTTGGGGCTTCCCAGCCTGCCTCAGGAGGTGCTGGAGACAGCACGTGGGCAGTGTGCTGGGATCTGCCTCAACGTCCTGCAGCATTTTGCATGAATCTGTTTTACAAAGGGAAGGTTCCCCAGAGACCTCAACCAGAACAGCCTGAAACAGTTCCAGCCCTACCTGTGCTGCAGAGAACTGCAAAATCTGGCTGATGGCCCCAAAGAGGAGTGTTACAGACCTGTCTGCCTGTTCCTACAGAAGCCACTGCCTTGCAACCCCCACTGTTCTGGGTAGCTCCTACAAACCCTGCAGGGGCACATGCAGAGAAAGCTGTGAGGGGCTGTTTGATAATCTGCCCACAGATTTCTCCTTTTAGCCAGAGTAATCAGGAGAAGGGAGCTGATCATCATGCTGAGAAATAATTTTATTACTGTGTGGCTGCATGTTCTTGGTCTAGGAGCAGGGTGTGGAGGGGTAACCATTCTAGTTGTTTTAGCACCAAGTGAAATGGTGAAGGAAAGTGTTCTTCAAGCATTTCCTGAGTTAGGAGGCAACATGGTTTGTCCCCCGACTATTAAACTGCCTGAGTCTGAGAGAGAAGCAGGAAGGCTGCTGCCCTGGGAGTGCCCTGCCAGGAACCCCAAAGGTGATGGTGAAGGCTGGGGAGGTGGCCTGGCCAAGCCGAGCCAGGGAACAGTGGTGTGAACAGCCCGAGCTGCTGATCGATGCCACCTAGAGGAAAACAGCATTATTTTAATTTTGTTTTCTATACCCTCCATTCCATTAGCACAAAGATGCTATTCCAAAGTGTAAAACAAGAGAGATGTTTTCTCCTGGTCTCTCAGACATCACCTTTCATTGCTTTTCTTCCTTTTCTAAGTGGGACCAGAGGAAAAGGCCCTACACTTCTCTGCACAAACATCAGACTCCTTTAAAGTCTAGAGACATTAAAGTCAAATGGAGAAAGAAAGAGGAAGAACTGGGATGAAGAGAATTTAAGGAAATTCTCCAAAATCACAGAATAAATCTGCAGTAGCTTTGGAACCAATTCAAATCTCCTGTGTCGCAGCTCAGTGCAATAATAAAAAGATCCTCCTTGCTCATCCTTCATCTGCCCACGATACCCACTGGTGCAGAGCCCGAGCTTCTCTGGACACCATACAAGCACAAACTGGTAAGCAAGCACTGCTCTGAAGACCTCCTGACCTGAAAAGACAATATTCTGGCAGAAAGTGTAACACACCAAGTCCTGCCTGCCTTCCTGTTTTGGTGACCCTGCCTTATCCACGGACTCACCATCCTGGTTTCAGCTGAGGCGTGAGGACTTCTGCCAACATGCTTGCTTGAAGCACACGTGGTCCAGGGGAGGAGGTGACACACACAGGCTCTGGTTGCTGAATTTTTGCCTCTGCTACCAACCTGTGTGACATTGAATAAATCACTCCATCCCCCCTGCGCTTCACCTGTCTGGATGATTTAGACTAGAAACATTTTAAGGCCCAAATATCAGATGCTCTGCTGGCCTGGCCTGCAGCCTCTTGACTGCAAAGAAATAACATGGGAGTCACATGAGATGACTTTGCCTGCCTTTATTACATAGGAAGAGAAAAAATGAAGGGAAAAAAAGCCAACAGCTCCAGTTGCATGGCTATATTTGGGAACTCTAGATGCTTAGTCATACAGACCAACCAGCAGCTGGTGACACGCAGCTGCTGGTCCACAATGCAAACTCTTGGAAGGCTATAATAAACTGTCCTTCAGCCTCACCATGTGGTTGCTGGGAGGAAGAACTTCAAACAGATGAATGATAAATGCAACTTCGGCCAACCTGGCAAAGAACCAACCTCTGGGATGTCCAGCTCAGTTAGAAGGATGCTGATACCCTGAGTTTGCTGGCTTTTTTCAGGTGGGAAGCTTGGGTTATGGAATACCTTCTGCCTTTACTAAATCTAGGTCTCTCTTTTTCCAGGAGCTCCTTGATGACTCATTTTCCTGGGTTTCCCTCCCTCATTTTTCAAGGCCAGGAGGAATGGGAACAGGCTGGTTCCCACGCTGCAGGAGAGGTGCAGGGAATATAAAAATTCAAATTAGCAAGGAATATTGCAGAATATTCTGTCCCTGCTGCTTTTTATGTTTACCTGCTTATCTCAGAACAGCTTTCAAAACAAAAAAGAAAAAAGAAGTGCACCTCCCCAGGAGGTCAGGCTTTTCTTGACACTGGCTTTGGTGCTTTAGAGTGCCTCAAGGCATCTGTGTTAGGACCTCAGCCTGCAAGCCAGCTCCTCTCTCGCATGGGGTTCTGTGAAATCTGATGATTTATGTGAACATCTTTCAGCCCTGGGGTTGCTATTGGCTGCCACTACTGTCCTGGATATTCCTCATCCTCCCTGTGCTGGTTCATCACTTTGCCTTAGCCACGTGTTCTGCAGAAGCTGAAGCAGCACATTTCTGTACAGGCACCTATAAAACCAGTGAGAAAATAAAAGAATGGGGTTCCCAAGCCTTATTCTCTATCCAGCTTCTGTGTTTCTTTCCAGCACAAGCCAGCAAAGGGGAGACCAAAGATGTATATGTGATATGCAGCAAGAGCCAGCTAGAAGGCTGCTGCGTAGTTTTTCCAGTAAATTTACTTCTGTTACATAAAACAATGTCATCTTCCTTCTGCTCATCCTGTCAAGTTTGCTCAGAGAAGGGATAGCTGACTGAGGAGCAGATGTTGGAGTGTGTTTTGCTCAATGAATACCTAAAAATAGCTGTCAAACTGTCTCACTTTAAAGTACTTTTCCATGTAGTCCCTGAAGCATAGGCCAAAGTTGGGAAGTATCTGCAGGAGGTTAAGTGCTAAGTTTTCTCAACCCCAGAGTTGGTTTAGAGACAGCCAGGAGAGGTAGCCAGCTATCAGAACACTGTTCTCTAAAGCAGCACTCACAGTGCCCAGGTGAGCATCGTGCTGATACCCACACACCAAAAATAAGTACAACAACAAAGCTGAGACTGAATTGAGAAGATAATCTAGAGCCATGTCTGGTCATAGGCAGCCAGGACTCTAAAGCACTTACTCAAATCTCAGGCTACAGCACGTGCTGAACACCAGGCACTGTGATGGTACTGAGGCCCACCTAAAACACCCAGTAAAGTCCTGCAGGAACACAAGCTTGTTCCTAAAAAGGGCAAGAAGCAGCCAGCTCCAAACCAGAAAAACCAGGTGTGCACAACCAAGCTGTGAAAGGCAGCTACAAATTCTGCTCTGGGGAGTACATTTACATAGTATATATATCCAAAGAGTTCCTGCAGAACCACCCTCCCATCTGATATCCATGGATGAGAAACTTCCCATACAAAGGGGCCAGCAGCTATTTCCTGCCAAGGTTTTATGCTGCTCTGCTCTGTGGCAGCACAAAAAAAGGGGGTTTTCTCAGTCTCCAAGAAAGAGTCAAGGTAATGCCACACAGACCACAGGGAAACTTCTCTCCTCAGCTCTGCACAACAGACACAGCTTGACATGCAGCATTCAGAGCTGCTCTGGCACCAAAGCAAAGCTTAGGTGGAATCCACTCAACATTATTAAAAAATAAATTCAAAGTGAAATTACTTGGAAAAGAGCAAAACACACCACTGGAAGCTGTCTGGCCTTTCTAACCTCCCACCTCCAGATTACTCATAATACAGAGGTTTCCTTTGATCTCCAATTGCTTCCCTTTTCCCATCCAAGCTCTGTCTCTTCTCCCTTTAACACCTCCTTACATTTAGCCTTGTCTTCCTAATCCTACTGGTTTCTCACACCACAGCACCCCTCTCTTTGCAGTCCTCCTGCACCACCTTCCACCTGCACTCCCTCCACACCACCTTCCACCTGCACTCCCCCCACACTCTACAGCTCAAGGCACCTTCTTGGCCCACTGCTCCCCCAGAGGTGGCTGTCCTGACCCAGCACCTCAGCTGCTCTGATGGTTCCACACCATGGAGAGACCCTGTGCCCTCCTGCATCCTCCCAGGACCAAAGGAGATTTCCAGCCTGGAGATGCCCATGTGTAGATGTGGGGCTGTACAGGACAGTGAGCAAGCAGCACTGCCTGCCAGGCAGGCTGGCTATTGCTGCCCAGTACAAAAGCCTAGTTTTCAGTGGCTTAGTGTTTCTCTAAGCTTTAACTGCTAAGCCTGAAATTCTTATTGGTGAGTATTTCCTTAAGGCTAAATTAGTTTTTCTTTCTTTTCCCCTTGGTCATATATTTCATAATAATGATCCACTCTTGATAATGCAGTCCAGGGGAAGCTCCACATTCTACCCTAATAAAAATCTCCACAAAACTGTTTCACCAAGCAGCAATCAGTCTTTCCCACCCTGAGCCAGGGCAGAGTAGGAGCAGTCAGGGCAGGATGACTTCGCTGTGAGGGGGAATCCCCCTCCTAGCCAGCTGCTTCACGCAGGTCTTTGCTTGTGCAGGTAATTTTCATTCTGGTGCTGCCCAGCTTTTGAGTTCCTGACTTGGCAGGACTAGTGCCATGGGTATTATGAATAATAATACAGTGTATAATAATACAGTAGCAGGTAGTGGAAATACATTCTGAAGCAGAAAAGAGCAATTGGAGGGCTCTTAATCACCTAGCAGGGGCTACAGTCCTCTGATAATAACCACACATCTTAAGGTGCCTCACTGGTACTAGGATTTGTTATTCATTTTAGCTCAGCAACAAGAGCTAACTACATGCTACTAAACTCAGTATTAAATCAGCCTCAACTCTCACCACCCAGCCAGCACTCCCCTTTCATCCCTTCCAATGGGTCCTATCACTGCTGTTTGTCCTGACACCTCCAACTAAAGAGCAAAGGGAGAGGGGAATTTGCCGCTGTCAACAGCACTTCTTCACCTCAGTAGCAGTTGTCTGGTGTTGACTTGTTCTTTGGCACAAGTAACACCTCTGCTCAAATCCATCCATAGCACTGGGAGGAGCTCAAGCTGGCCTGTGTCCCTCCATTTCCAGCCTCCTCCCCTCATGCACAAACAGGAACAGTCACGTCCTGCTGTGCCAAAGTGACTGGGATGACTGAGCTGTCTCTCAGCCTTCTTGAGGCAAATGAATTGCCCTGATTAAACTGAGCACAATGAGGCTCTCTCCAGCAAGGGACAGCCCATCCTTTTGCAGCTGAAAATGCCCGTATCAGTCCTCCTCAATCTTTAAGAGAGGCAGCTGAACCTGGAGGCAAGATTTATCCCCTCAATACCATTTTGCATCATACAGAGCAAGGCAAGAGCCTTAGACATCTCTTTCATATCTGGGACATATTGGTAGGTGCTGTGCATCAGTGTTACCCACAGATCTCACTGAAGCTGTCCCTGTCTGCTCCTCCTGAGAACCTGATCTGGCAGAACCATGGTGACATGGTTGGGAAACACAAGGTCAGGTGTGTTTAGGTTTTTAACAGAAAAGTGCAAATGCAGAAAAAGAAACAATCTGTGGAAAAGTTCCCGCAGTTTCTTCCCATCTTCAATACAAAGCCCTCTGACTGAAATAGCACAGTGAAATTAAGCTCATTTGTTTCCCAGTTGAAATCCCAAGACTCTTCTATATTTGAAAAGCATCACAGATGCCTTTTGGATGCTTTGCCTTGTCAATTGAAAAGTAACAAGCATGAAAGGAGAAAGACATTTTTCTAAGCAGAATTCACAAGGGGCTTCAGCACATTGACTCTGCAAAGAGTGGGCACAGGCTCCCTCAATCCTGAGCAATCCGAGGGATGAGCTGAAGCCCATGGACTTTGATTTTAAGTGCTAACAAACTTCTGCCTCTTTGCAACAAGAATTTGCTCTCCACACAACACCCAAGCTGTCCTGCAGCCATGCATTCCCTAGCCCCCAACTCCCAGCACCACATGCATCACACTTTGGGCTTAGCTTGTGGCAACAGATCTGTCACTGCAGGACAGGGAGGGGATATAGTGACTAATTGTAACATAATGAAGAATCATCAAGTTCAGGATGTGAGGGGTCATTTGCTTGCAGGTTCCCTTATGCTGCATAAATGCAACATGCTTCGTTTTGCTCGGTGAAACACTTCCCTCCCAGTCTCACAGTAAGAAAAGGGAAATGGGGGCCATCTTCAGCCAGGGGAAACTCTGAACCCAGTGTAAAAGAGAGAGATGAAATGGGTAACTGATCGGTTTAATTACAAGCTAATTTCCTCAATCACAAGTTCAAAAGTAGATGGCACTGGATTTTAATTGAAGGATCTCAACCTCATCGTTTTTTAGTCAAGAGATATGGGAAGAAAGTCAGAAAATTGTACTTTCAGTTAATATGAACTGAAGGTAATTATGAGATCCAGCAGAAAATTCTCAGACGTATCAATACTTATTGACAGATGCTGCTCCTCTGTTAGACACACCACTTAAATACGCCGTGTCCTTTTCCCCCATCACCCCCATGTCCTGCTGCAGTACCACAGCACTACAACCCCCACGTACCTCACAGATGTCCTTGAGGTGCTTGATGTAGTGGCGCTCCGTGCTCATGATTTCATTGATGACGTTGGCTCTCATCTGGTCTCGGTTCTGAACGGTCCTGCCGAGACAGAGGCAGTCGGCGCTTGGATCCAAGTGGCCATTCTGCACATCGCTGGTTCCCTCCTCCACTCCATCTTCTTGGTTTACCCATAGCTGTGAGAAGAGGGGAGAGCAACAGGCTCATTCACAAAAGCTTTAAGAAGCCAGTGAGTCAAAGCAGGCTGGGTCTTGGGTTGCATGACTCTGGGAGCTGCTGGATGACTCCCTCCTACAGCAACAGTGATGCCCTTGCCAGTGACACTCATGGTGTCCACAAGAGCTTATGGCCCAGACAGTCCATTTTTAAACTGGTGCAACAAGCCCCAAACCATTCCCCACACACTGCCAAGTCCTTCTTGTAAGCAAAGGGATTTCAACTGTTGACAGTTTTGATCCCAAATAGAAAATAACCATGTGAAAGGGTAACAGACTGTTGGATGTTCTCAAGTGCTCTGAACTAAGATGAACATACATAAAATAGACTGACATAAAGAGAACTGCAGTGACTGGTGTGAAGCACTGCTTGTCCCAGTGCCCATACACCATCAGTTAGATCTGTCCCAAGAAGAAGGAACCTCTGGGAGGAGGGATAAGCCCTTTAAGAAGGTCAAGAAATGTCTGGCTCAGAAATCCAAATGAATGGGACCATCAGCTCAGACTAAGTGGGCTGTGGCACTGAGTTTTCTATGAACTGCCCTGGCCAAGACTGATGAATAAACATTGATTTTCGTTTCACAGCAGCCTTCCTCATCATTTTGCATGAAGAGCCTTTCATGCTCAGGCAAATGTCCTGTCTCAGCATCTTGAGATTGTGATCCCAAGCCCCACTGAGATCAGACTGGCTGAAAAAATCTTCTAAAAACTGGGGGAGCGAGGGCAGCTTGTGCCAAGCACCCCTGGACACTGAATACTCTACATGGCAACAAATTGTAAAAAGCAGTGAAAAAGGACCACTGCAGTTTCAGCACACTGTTACTGCAAAAAGGTCTTCTGCAGCTTTCCCAAAACCAAGTTCCATGACACTCCTGCTGCTTTGACAACAGAGGATATTTTTAAAGCTCTGCCTCCCAGAGTCAAGTGATGAGGAGAAAAATTTCAATTTTCATTTAAAAAAATAAAGCAGGAAAGATCTAGTCATAATAGTAGGGGGTGAATCTTGAAAGTATGAATCCTAAAGGCTCTGAAACTCTAAGGCAAACAGCAAGTTTGCAAACTTCAGTGATTTCTGAAAACCTCAGCATTTGGTCTGCCTTTTGTGCACTGCAGGAACAGTCCTGCCTTCTGCATCTGGGAATCTCAGGAGTCCTGCTTTCTTCCTTAATGAAATTTTTGCTCTTTTCTGCTAGGATTCATGTTCCCAAAAGGGAAAAAAAAATACAGTTCTAGTCTAGATGACTTCTGCTTAAAGAAAAAACAAATGGAAGCATTTTATTGGTAACACTGAGATCAGACTGGCTGAAAAAATCTTCTAAAAACTGGGGGAGCGAGGGCAGCTTGTGCCAAGCACCCCTGGACACTGAATACTCTACATGGCAACAAATTGTAAAAAGCAGTGAAAAAGGACCACTGCAGTTTCAGCACACTGTTACTGCAAAAAGGTCTTCTGCAGCTTTCCCAAAACCAAGTTCCATGACACTCCTGCTGCTTTGACAACAGAGGATATTTTTAAAGCTCTGCCTCCCAGAGTCAAGTGATGAGGAGAAAAATTTCAATTTTCATTTAAAAAAATAAAGCAGGAAAGATCTAGTCATAATAGTAGGGGGTGAATCTTGAAAGTATGAATCCTAAAGGCTCTGAAACTCTAAGGCAAACAGCAAGTTTGCAAACTTCAGTGATTTCTGAAAACCTCAGCATTTGGTCTGCCTTTTGTGCACTGCAGGAACAGTCCTGCCTTCTGCATCTGGGAATCTCAGGAGTCCTGCTTTCTTCCTTAATGAAATTTTTGCTCTTTTCTGCTAGGATTCATGTTCCCAAAAGGGAAAAAAAAATACAGTTCTAGTCTAGATGACTTCTGCTTTAGATGAAAAACAAATGCAAGCATTTTATTGGTAACAGAGGAAACCAAATATGCCTTCTGCCCAGTGCTCACCAGCCTCAGCTGCTGAAAGAACTGATTCCCCTGTGCTGTTCCAACACTCCTGCTTTTTGTCTTTATCTCTGAAGTTCCCCATAATTCAAGCAAGGACCATTCTTCCATAGGATCATTTTAAGTGTGGACCATGATTCACAAAAGATGAGGCACACTGGCAGCTCTGCTGCTGACCTTGGGCCAATCCCTTTAACTACTGGAACCTTTTGCCATCCATAAACAGGGACAGTCTACTTTACCAGTGACATCTTTCACGAACATTTTTGAGGTAGACAGACTACACTGAAGATAAGGGCATAGAACAGCTCATGCACACTTTGAAATATGGACTGAAATGCATCACTGTGGGTTCACCACACTCCTGTACTCAGCCATAAGTAACAATGTGGCTAGATGGACCTTTGGTCTGATGCAGCATGGCTGTTTTTGCAACTTCAGCTCTCAAATCCTCTTGTGCCCAGGCTGAGAAGGAGCCGGGCTGTGCTGGGGCAAGAGAAGGCTGTGCCTGAAGTGTTAATTTTGTCCTCTGACCCACCACCCCAACCCAGATCCTCTCTGCTTCACTGACCTGCTCGCTCAAACTACAAGGACAGTGTGCTGCAGGTGACAGGGAGGTGGAAGAGGCAGACTGGGGGTGACACCAGGGTTTTTTTCCCAGTAACTTTTTAAATGTCATATTTCGTTGGTTTAGACAATGCTGCCAAGGTCCCAATTTTAGCCCAGTCCACAGTCACCTGTAAGTAGGGTGTTGAAGACACTCTCTAGCCTGAAAGGCTTGGCCTCGGTTGCTGTGGGTAGCAGCTGAGATACCCCTCATATAAGAAGGGCTCTCTACTCCCTAGCTTTTTTTTTTAAAAAAAGAAACTTCAAAACTCTGGGGTTTGCCCATGTTCACCTCATCTCCCCAGTCTTCCCTGCTCAGGATAAGTGGAAAGCTCCTAGGTGGCTTTCCACAGAGCAGAAGTGGTACTTTGGTTCCCCACCAGCTTCAGCCCTGCCACTCAAGAAGTCCCTCAAGGCTCCTGTCCCATGTGAGGTGGCTTGGCACAGATGGGGCTTAGGATCCCAGCCTGAGTTACTGCATCCAGTGCCACTTTTTAAATAAAGAATAAACAATAACAGCTGTTCAGCAATCAACAACAACCCTACAATAATAAATCAGCCTTCAGGGCCTTTTGGAACACCTCTGCAATGCAAGAGAGCAAGGCTCTGAAACCATACAGCACTGAGTGGGTCTCTCCCACACCATTAAAAGGTCCAGTGTGCCCAACAATGGAGCCTGCCCTGGGAGCTATTTCAAATGCTTTGTGTTAAGAATTAACTAAGTGAAACTATGAAAAACTGGAGGGAGAAAAAATTCAAGTTGCATAGTGCTAGTCCTCAGTGATGTTTCACACTGAAAGGCCACCCTACATGTGGAGGAGAAGAGGCTTATGATGAGGCTCACAGTCCTATTTTGAAATTCAACCCTAATCAGGAAGTCATGACCAGCTCCTGCATAACGTAATAACTTGCAGAGGCAGATAAAAGTAAAATAGCCAAATAAAAAAGCCCCTTTTGCCTGAGGACCCAGTTCTGGGAGCCAGAGAGAGTTGCTCATTTCATTGTGCTAGTTAGTATTATATGTGATTTATATAAAATCTGTAGAAATGTGATGTATCAATTTGCAGCTATACCCAAATGGTGCATAAAAGCACCAAATGGCACCATTCCAACATTAGCTGACCTGTAATTATTATATATTTAGGCTGATGAATACATACACTGTACATAGAGGACATTTTACTTGAATAGGCACTGAGGGCTGATAAGTCTCGTAATAATCAGAAAGCCTGATAAAACAAACATTTCACCAACCATCTGGATTATTAATCTCCTTCCACTGGATATTCACAAGGACAAAACTAGCAGATAATGTGCCATCCTAGATTCTAGCTCACAAATAAATAATGTGGCAGCATAATAACACAGACCCTTCCAGAGGGCTGTTGCCATTGCACTGAATGTCTGCTCATCAGCAACTTTGTAACAAATACCAGGTGAACAGCACAACTTTCACCAAAAGCTGGTACCAGACTGGGGCTCAGTGTCACCAGCCCTGCAACAATTGCAAGGGAGTGTAGGAGCCTTCGATAACCCTTATCTCTGCTGCAGCAGAGATAAGACAGAGACTCAGGACTCTCTTGCCCACCTTGCCACACTGTCCTGCTCAGCAAAGCAGCACCAGAAGCTGCATGGTTTGCCCCTCTTCTTACTTTCCCAAGCTGGTGGTTAACTAGTGCTATGCCTTTGTTTTCAGCCACAGGCAGCAAACTAGATCATGCTCTGTTGGACTCTATACTGGATTAAAAAGATCACTTGCTTATTTGCAATAAAGCAGGGCTTGTGGTGTAGAGCTTTGCAGAAGTAACAAAGCATCAATTTCTGCGTGTCAGCCCAGTGATCCGGGCACAGCATCTCTCTGCCCTCAGGAGGAAACACAGACTGTTCTGGGTTCTACAAATGCCCACAAGCAGATGCTTCTCCCTTTCTGCCTTCAGAGAGGAGGTGAGGACCTGGCAGGTGGCAAGAGGCCCAGGGCTGCCCTGGCCAGTCCTGGCCTTGCTGCCCTTCTGCAGGCAGGCTGTGGGCACAGGGCAAGTGCTGGACTGGGATGCTGTTCACTGGGAAATACAGACCATCTTCTTCCTGGTATCCTCTGCCAAGATGAGGAATAGGCATTTGGCAGTAGAAGGAAAGACAGTTGAAGCCATTTGTTTTTCCCTTCTGTGGTCCTACTACTATTTTCTCCCACAGTCTGAATTTTGCTTCTGTAATCTGGCTCTAGGCTTACGGTCCTTCGCTTTTCCTCCTGCAACTCCCCAGCTTCAGCAAACCCACTTCCAGCTCTTCCTTCCCCTCTGAAACTCTCCATTCCCAACCTCAGAAGATCCCTTTACCCAAGGTGAGAAATACTCCTCACTCATTTTTGGAAAAGGAGAAAACAAACAAGTGTACTTGATAGAACCAGCTTCAGACTCTGCATCCATGAGAGGTGAACAGAAATGGCTCCAAAGAACATGCCCTGGGCTTCCTCTGTGTCCTGCAGCCTAATCAGCACAGACTCCCAGGGGCTGGAGCTCCACCACGTATCATCTGGCAGAAGATGCAAGGGCACTGCAATAAACTGGATGTGCTACCAAAATACTGTGAGTTAGGGCTCATCCTCCCCCACTTCCTAAAACCCAAAAAGCCCTGGTGTGTGATGCTACATGTGATACACAATAGGGAAGAGCAAAAGCTCAGCTGCTCCAGGCAGAGGTAGCCTCAGCATCATTCAGGGTAATTACTTCATGAGCAGCTTGGCAGAGGACAGAACAGGACAGGGGCTGTGATGATTTGTGTCTCGTTTGCCTGCTTCAAGAACAACCTCAAAGCACTGGTTTTGTACCTGCAAGCCAGCACGTCCAAGGAAGGACCCAAGTGCCCGCATCTGAACCTTTGGGGACTTGATGGATTCTGAGCTGTCTGAGTGGCACGAGTTGTCACAGCAGCTGCAATTAGCACAAACAGCATTTGGATGCTAAAATGCTGCTTGACTTTTTTAAAAAAACCCAAACCAACCCACAATTAGTCTGCAGTGCATCCTGTCACTGTGGAGTGCTGCTCGCGCTGCGTGTGATACCTCCACCAGAAGCTATTTTTATGCTGGATTTGCCACGGGAGAATAAAATCTCCTTTCCAAGGCACTGACTGCAGCAGCCACTGCAGCACAGACCGTTTTGTTTGTCCAACAGGTGAATGCTACTTCAGCACCATCTTCCTTTCCCTGGAAAACCTCACCTAGGTGTCCCCGTGATTGGCGCTGAGTAAATGCTAATGCAATGGAAGAGCAGGTGAGTGATGTGCTGCTTCCTCAGGATCCTTCCACATACAGTGAGAGTTTTAAGGGAGGGAAAAAGCAGAGAGGACAGCACTGAAGAGTGAAACTGGCCCAGAATATTTCAGTCTCCAAATTAAGCAAAAATATTCAGGCAAGTTTTTCTAATTTAGCCTTTCCAGCCAGCAACATAGCTGAGATGTGCCAGCAACACAGGTGAGAATATTTTCTGCAGTAAGATTATAATCTTGATCACACTCGATACAAATCCGTTTTCCAAACTCATTGTCTCCCCTGGCCATAGGGTCAGACTCCTGGTGTCATGTTCAACAAAATACTAAACACTGTTATTCTGGGCCAGAGGGCCAAAAAACTTTCACACAGGCAGCCCAGGCTTCAGTTCCAGTCACTCATCTCTCACTCTTAGCTCTGGCCAGAGCTAGGAGAGACACAAGAGCTGCACCATGAGTACTGTGGGGGAAAAAAAACTGTGCACAGGGGAGGCAAAAGTGAGCAAAGGGCTGGGTTCCCTCATTGGTGGTCACTGTACTTCACTAGGAAACACCAGGTCATCCGTTTTAACCCAGTTTCCTAATCCATATGGCTGTTTCCCAGATGCAGTGATGTAATCAGAGTTTCAGATGATGCAGGGCTGCCCGAAGGAAGGAGGGTTATGAGGGAGGGTAAGACAGGCAGGGAACCAAAGCAAACGTGGCATCTCCCTGGGGTGCAGCACGGTCTTCAGTGTGTGTTTTGGAGAGAACCATCTTCCCCTCGACTGCCGCAGAGCTTGTCAAATTGCCTGGGAGGCTCAGAGGAAAGAGCCATCTTTCACACAATTTTACAAGGCAAAAGAAATCTTCGGTTTCTGAACTATGTCCCCTAAGCTTCTAAAGGAATTAAATCTCTGATCCCACCTACTGAACCCTGTGCAGAAAGGAGAGGAGAAGGAAGTACACAAGGTCAGAGCCAGGGTCTTGACTCCTCGAGGAAGGCTTGAGAGGACCCAAATAATGTGGCAGGAGCTAACGATATCAAAAAGGGCATCTTCTTGTCCCTTTGCTTTCTTAACACATACTGAGCAAAAAAAATTGAGTGCTCAAATCCTTCTTATTTGTGAAAGGCCAGATTGCCTTTGGAGGTGGCTGGGTACACCGAAGCCAACTTCAGCAGAAAAACAGAGACAAGCAAAATGGTTCCTTAAAAAGGATAACCAGAGCTGGTCACAGACTAATTAGTGAAGTAATTTAACATCTAAAACTGCTGAAGAGTCAAAAGGCAGCACTGCATTTGGAAAAGGGAGGGCTGACACATCCCTGTGCAACATGCAGATGAGAAAGCTTTTCCAAATGCAGGTTGCTTGTAGCCAGCGTGATCTTTCAGGCCTCACCAAATCATCTACTCACAGCCTGCACAATAATGAACTGGTTTTCCTAATAACTGCTTAAGGAGGGAAGCTACAATATGTTGAGACACAACAGCAAAGGCCATCCCATCTCCCCAGAGCACAGAAAGCAAAGCCAAAAGCTATTCCAGCCTCCCTCTACTTCACTCTCATTTCTTTTGAAACCTTTTTTGCTTCTCTTTTTTCAGACACAAACCAGACACACTGGAAATAAGCATTGATGATAAACAGAGTAATCAGGTCAGTTCATTGAGTTCTGAGCAGCCTTAGCAGTGATTCACTGTAGTGGTAAAAAGAAGAAAGTCACTCACCCTCACGAAGCTGGCGGGAAACCATCCTTCTTCATCATCGATCTGACCCCACCACCAGTCCTTGTTGGAAGCATCCAGGACCTTGATAACGTCTCCTGCTTTAAACGCCAACTCCCGGTTGGCCATGGTGACGTGATCCCATACTGCCTCAGCACTTACAATAGAACCACCACTGATCAGCTTTAAAAACAGAAAACCATCAGTCAATACAAGCTCAGTTCCCCGACGCAAGCACATGCACAGCAGCAGCACAAAAAAAAAGCACTCAGCCAAAGTAAAACAATTTTCCTCCATTCCTTCTCACTATTTCCCCTTCATGAGGTGCAACCCAGCCTGTGCCCATCTCCACAGCCCCTGGCTCTGCTCCCACCCATGCCCCACGAGCACAGCGTGTCGGTGTCCAGCTCCTCTCAGGTCCTACACGTGGGCAAAGCAACATGTCCCCTCCCACCGCCCCCCACAGCTCCGAGCATGCGGGTCTGTCACAGTACGTGGCTTTCAGCTACAGTTCAGGCAGTTTAACGTGTGGCTGGGGGTCCCCAAAATGGCAAAACCAAGTGATAGAGTGTCCTGCAAAGGAGTTTTTTGTTTCAGAGTTTGCTCAGTTACAGGATCAGATGTCAGTTCAAGGCTCAAAAGGTTTTCCATGCAAATCCAAGCAAAGCTTGCAAACATATTTAGAAGAACACTTATTTTATACAGGGAGTTCAGTATTTGTTTAGTGCTGGTGATGTATTGACATCCCTTGCCTTTCAAATCTTCAGGCTCCCCAGCAGATAAGTAGGGCACAGTGGCACCTGCTGACCTGTTTTGGCCCTGACCTGAAGCCCAGCCTGGCTCCTCATGGCCAAGCCTCCAAGACCCACAGACACCAGCTGCTGGGACAGCCTAAGGGTGCAGACACCTGCCTGCTAGAAACTGGACTGAGGCCAGACTTGTGTCTGACAGGACCTACCGAATGTCCCTCCACACGGAGCACACATTTGCCTTAGAGCTGGACCAACACCATGGCAAGGACACAACTAGTTCCCATTTTCACTCTGAATAACCTAGTTTTATATATTTAAAACCCCTGCTAAATGGTTGTGGGAAGGACTGATCTGAACATGGATGTATGTGCATCCACAAGACAAATCATCCATCCATGCCTGGGACACCCACTGCTTCTCAGAATGATAGTAATGTATTTTGTAACAGAATAATAAATTGTGTTTATGTTTTGCCCACTGCAGGAATTCTGCACTGAACAGTAAGACTGCCCCAGCAAATATAGACTTCACCATATGGTTATTAGCTTGTTGGAGCCATCCTGAATCTTGTTCATTAATTCTGCCATTTGAGACGTGCTGAATATGCACTTGGGCTTCCCTCCAAATCAGAGTATCAGCTCACAAAGGAGGAGCTCCACACTGCAACCAGTACAGACCTTCCACATGGCAAGCCTTGAACAGCCACAGATATTCCTTCAATTTAGACAGGCAAGACAAAGCACAAAGACAATAACCCATTGCAGTGGTTCTGTAAGCACAGAGGCACTGGGGATGGTTGGAGTGCTCTTAACGTCTCCTTTGTAAGTTGGGCTTACCCCAGTGTCTGCTAATAACTACCTGCACAGTCAGAACTTGCAGTAAACCTAGCACTGCTGCAGGGCACTCAGCATTAACATGTAAGAGCATTTAAGTCCCTACAGGCAATTCAGTCAACAGATTAAAGGACCTGATTTACCATTTTCCTTGAACTGACTTGCCTTGAAGCGATCAAGCTCCTTAGGTTTGTGACAATTACAGCTGCAGTTTCAGCTCTTCAATTATTAGAGTCACTTGTACATAAAGCAGCAAGATCTGAAAGAGCTTAACTTGACACTTAGTGCCTTTTATCCTCAAAGCCAAGATGGATCTAGTCTGTGGACCTCTTGTTCCCACAATAGATAGTAAATCAACGTTCTTCCTACTTCCATTTTGACAAATCATCTTTTCTAATTGAAATCAGCATGTAAAAGGGCATCTACTGTATTACTGTGCCTTTATCTCACATTTGGACTTTTGATACAGAGTTGCAAGGAGCTGGGCACCAGAGGACTCCATCCAAACTAGTGGTAGGTGAAGTAAGATGGTGTAGGACTCTCAGTCCACCCCAGCTCTGGGCCCTCACTTAGCATAAAGCTAGTTACATCAGGAAAAGTAACAGTTACACATATTGATTTGTGATTCCAGTGCAACAACTGAATGTTTGACCCAGACACTGCTTCCTCACAACACTTTTGTGTTGCTCCCAATCAGGGTTTCTAGATGCATTCATAAATATGAATAATTTGAAATCACAAAGAACCCCAAGGCAGATCTGGAAGGAACAAAGACTTCACAGATGAAGAAAACTCCGTCAATATATTTGAGACCAGTTAACAGTTATCTGTTCTTCTGTGAGGACTCAGCTCTTCACCTTCACTAGTGTTTCCCCTCTGTCATGTTTCCAGACACTGTCCCTCCCCTCCCCAGCCTGTGGTTTCCCTGGATGAGCAAGCTCTGCCCTTCCAGCCTTCTCTTGGCAAATGGCTCTTCCTTCCCCAGAGCATTTCACCAGCCCTTTTAGGCATCTAATCATTTTGCCTGCATCTTTCTGGAACATAGATGACCAGAACTGTAAATAGAGACCAGAAAGACCTCACCATAGGTCTGTGAAACAGCATGAAGTATTTCTTAGTGTCAGAGAAACCCTGCAGTAACACACATGATCTCCCCCTTTTCCATGGCTACCTCCACCAGCGGCGCATGTGACCTTGCATTTAGCCTGTCTAAAGCAATGCAGTAGAGTACATTTTCTTTGTCTAGAAATTCAGTTTTCTTGTCAAAAAATAAATCAGGTTGGCCTGACACTTGTTCCTTTTCTTAATGTCATTGGGTATTTTTTGTTCATTTTTCACTGGTGATGTACCAGGAAGGGAGTTCTTAGGCAGGAGCTGTGGTTCGGCTGCTTCTGCTTCAGCTGACACAGACTTTGCTGTTGCTTCACACACAGGCAGTTCTAGGCACAAACTGCCACGGGAACGTCACTGAAACCAAACTTCAGAGGGATTGCATTTCAGAGCCTCCTAGCCTATTTTGCAAAAAGTGGATTTCCAAGCCTGAGGCATAAAATCCCAGCTCTGAGGAGCCCTTGGCCAGTGGCAAGGGCTGCCAGGGACTTGCAGAGGGCCCGAGAAGCAGGGGGGTGTACTCAGCCTTTTTCTGCTGTTACTGCAAGGATCTGGAAGATGCTTTCAGTGGATTCACATGCCAGGATGCCTGCGAGCAAGCCTTGGCCTTCCAAAATACAAATCCAGTGCAGCCTGTGGAAAAAGGACAGCAGCAGGATGGAAGAATTCAAGTTCCAGCCATGGCACATGCTCAGTCCACTGAGAGAACGTTAGAGCCTAAAATTAAAAGGTCCAGTTTAATTTATTTTGCAAGACATCTTGCTGCATCTGTGGAGCCGTCTGACTCTTTCAGGGCAGGGTTACAGAGACAGAACCTGACATCTGCAGCAGCAAGAGATGATGAACTAAAGAAAGGTCAGGATAAAATATTATTTTCTGAGAGAATTCAACATAAGAGCTCTTTCCTCCAGAAAGTTCATGCCTCTTGGTTTCAAATCTGGGTCTCAGCACTGGGGTCAGATACACTCAGCCAAAAACCTTGAAGGGACTTATCCCTCGTAATTTTACATGTCTACCACACAGCACCTGAAGGTGTCATCTGGACTTCTTTACAATCAGTGAAAAGAAAGAGACACATCAGGAGTGTGATTCATCTCAGCTATTTCAGTTGACTGCCTTCCAATGAGGTGAATCATGCCCCAGAAATTACTATTTCTCTGTGTTTAATTGGGTGATGCAGAAGTTTACATTTCCAACATCTTATGTCCACCCCAGCTACAATTTGGCCATCATTAAAAAGGGGTAACAAAAACCTGGATTCAACAATAATAGTCATTATAGGAACTGTCACATATTAAATCACACTCCCAGACCCAGAATTTTTTAAGTTTGTGAAGGTTGTTGTACACAAAATTCTCAGTACCCACCAGAAGAATTCACAAAACCTCAGCCTTGTAAATTTACAGTCATGAGGGCTTAGATATTTGGGAAAAGTGCCGTACTCATAAGAAGAAGAAGACAGCTAGAAGAAAAGCAATGGGCGATAACATACATTTGGTTTTGACATACCCTGAATACTACTTGTCTTCCAGGTGGAATTATCAGCTCCCACTAAAATCACTCTTGTCAGTTGCTTGTTCAAACTAAAGAGCTCAAAGAGAAAAGTTCCTTGAGGCTTTCACCATGGAACATCCATGCAGGAGAAATGCCCAAGAGCATTTCTTAACAGCAGACCTGAGAATAATTTTTGGTGTTTTACAGGAGACTTCAGAGCACTGCCAAGCACTTGCTGAGTGGGGTGAAGGAAAAGGTTTCTCAGTGGGCAGAAGAATAGATTAACTGCTAGGATGTTGGACATGGATGAGGGACCTGGGTCACTGTTCATCACGGGTCCTCTTCACCTCCTAGCAAACACATAGTCCTGGCCAAAGAGAAGTAGCAGGCTAGACAGATGAGGGGCCACCTTTATGTCCCAGCACCACAAATAAATTGACTAAATAAGGAAAATAAAAAGACAGAAAAAGACACTGCTCTCTCTAATTACAAAAACAGCTTCAAGCAATATACAAAGTTGGTATTCAGAGTAAAGAAATCAATGCTCAAAGTAACTCCAGCAGAACTGGAGCCAGAAACAACCTGAAACCCCCCTGCCAAATGAGACCATCACTTTGCTTTCCATGCTCCCAGAAGAAAGGCACCCTCTTGTGGTTTAGCTGCATTGCTCTCTCACGAGCAGTAATGCTTACTACACAGGCTGATACGGCTGTTAATCACAGGGCTATTCATTGCAATAGCAATGCCATCACCTTAAAGACTTCCCAAGGAGGGCGTTTACAGCTCCCCTGAAGTCCACCTGTCCATCCCCCCCATATGATACGAGCACAGGAGCAGGTGAATGGGTGCTCACCTGAGCTGTGCAGACAGCAGAACCTGGAGCCCATGTTTCAGTCCAACATTTCACTGGTATTTAAATAGGGCAGGTTGACTTAGTTGATGCAGCAGACCAAAAGGAAGCATACAAGAAAATGTTACCCCACCCCATCATGTTATACTTTTGCTCTTGTATCATCTCCCAATAGTTCCTTTGATTGTGTGTTTATTTTTAAACCTCTCAGCAGAAATTATACAAACTGAGTAATGCCAAATCATAGTGAATTCGCTGCACGGCTCATCCACAAAGCAAATGGGAGGGCATTTCCACTTGATTTGCTTATTCTCTGAAGAGGTGCAATCACACAAAGGTTAAGCACAAGGCAAAGACTTCCCTTTTTGCTTTCAAGCCCTTTAATGAATTTGACTAATGGCTGGATTTCAGCTGAAAGAGGCTGATTGGAGAGAGTGAGCCTCCGATACCCCCATATTCTGGAAAGACTGTCACACATAGTTGGAAGCTTTGTATATCTACCTAAAGGTGGACAATCAGTACAGACTTAAATGTTCATTAGGCTGGGGTTATAATATTTTTCACTGATTTAAATTTTTTTGAAAAAATATGTCATTAAGAGCTGCAACGCAAAGCTGTGTACAGCAACAAGAGAGATAAAGATGCCTCTGCAGCCAAGGTAGCAATGAGGAAAAGGCCTGGTAACAAGACAGAGTTACCCCAATAAAGCTCTGCCCGTGTGGGGTTTAACTGGCTCCAGAGCAGCAGCGAGTCCTCAGCTTAGATGATGCATATGGCACCATAATTGATTTCCAACCCCATTTGCATACTGGGCACATTAAGCCTCCCCTTGCCTGATGACAAATCTTTGATGTAAAGTAATTACAAATAACCACTACTCATAATCTTTTAACTCAGACAAATTATGAGATTGGTTCTGGGACTCAAAGTTCAAAGTGCTCTGGGGAAAACAGCACCTTTTGTTGAACACAGCCAGGGCAGCACACGGCGTGTGACCAACTCAGGGCCAACACAGGCTGTCCACAGAAATCCTTCATTACAGCACTCGGAAAACAAGTGTCTAAATATTATCCAAGAACTAAACCTAAAATATCCATGCAAATCCCAGCCTTCTGTCCCCAGAAGGGGTTCCCCACATTCCTAAACAAAGGCTGCGACTGCCTCACAGACCTAGAGTTGTACTAGAAATCTCTCCTGTGATCAGAGGGCCAAAGCTGGGCTTTGAGTTATGCCCAGTTTAATCTTCCTGGGCTGTATGGGAGGGAAGCAGCCAGGATTACCAAGCAACGTTTCCAGTGTTCATAAAGCACCAGCCCTGCCCTGCTGCAGCAGCAAACATTGTGTCAGATAACATCAAAGCACTATGTACAGCACTGCAGGACCTGGGAAAAGATGGATACAGTTCTCTCTTAATTATCCAGGGTACAGAATAATGCAGATAAGGAAAACGGATATTACAAAAAATATATATAAAATAGGCTCTGGGAATGTATGGTGAGGAGCAACAGGCTGCTGTGGAGCACTGAGCCCTGAGCTCAGGGACCCACTGAGGAATTAGAACACAGAGCACTCAGGTGCACCAAGATCCTCCAGAGTGTCCCTATGCCCAAAGTGTAGCTAAACTGCAACCTCCAAACCTATTCATGGATAACCAAGACCTGACTGGAAAGGTCAGGAAT
>NW_009953574.1:280705-326519 GCF_000747805.2 Chaetura pelagica | reverse complement strand
GGAATGCCAGATCTACACTTCATTTACATATGTTGAAACTGGAAGGCAAAGACTTCTCTCTCATGTAGCAGACTGGCTGATTGCACACAAGCTGAGTTCATCTGAGTAACTGAATAGCTTCTGCAGGGAAGGAAGATAAATTTGTAAAGGCTCTGAGGAAGGCATGAGTGCTTGATGGGTTAGAGATTATTTATTTTAAAACAGACATCACCTGTTACTATGGGGCATAGGAGTTTCCAAAGCAAAAAAAGAATTAAGGAACAAATTATGCAAATTACTCCCAGTGAATTGCATTATTCAACACAACTCAGCTACTCACAAAGCTGACAGCAGACAGACCTGGTCAGCCCAGGCATGAGGTCTCTACCCCTGAAGCTGCGGGAGAACAAAGCTGGTGACACATAGCTAAGCTATCCCAGCTCTACTTAGCACAGTGCAATGGCACAGAGACACATGCACAGCACATGCACCCAGACATATAAATACTCAGTGGAGCAAACTCCCTTATCTAGAATCAGGTATTCGTAGTGAAATGAATAGTGACAGGACCAGAACTAATGAAAGCCTAAGTAGATACTTTGTCCTATAAAAGCTGACACAGTTGGCCAGGGTCTAAAAATCATGAGAGGAAATTAATTCAAATGTAAGGCTGTTAATACAAAACAGAAACATTATTCCTGGATGGCCAAGTACAAGGAACAAGCAGCAAAAGCCCCTTCATTATATCAATCAGTGCAATGTGTTTTAAAACACCTTTTAAAAATGAAGCAAATGCCTGGATTATGTCATGTTAGACAGCAACGTACTAAAATACAGTAATAGATTTAATAATGCATAATTCCCATCTATTGGTACTGTAGTATGATGCCAAAATGATAATGTTAAAAAAAGAGAGACTTCTAGTAAATTACGAGAACTTGGAACTTAAAAAGTACTGGCAAATCAGCACCCAGGGTGGATTAAAGTCCAGATGAATGTATTACACTGATTACACTCCCTGCTCAGGCTCCTTATTTGCTGTTCTGATCTCTGGGTTTCTTAGTGTAAGTCACTGCAGCTCACATCTCATACAGCCAAGGAGTGGCTCATTGGCAGGTGAGCAGAGGAGAGTGCCATCTACAAATTGTTTTGCAGACCTGAGCTTACAGAGAAGTTTAATTAAATGCAAGCTTAAAGAGATAAATGGCTGGAGAAACAACACACGATCCCCAGATACCACCCCTTGTGGTGACTTTCAGGGGCAGAATGAGCCCTGGCTCAGTGGCTGAGTGCCAGCCAAGCCTGTCCAGCTGCTCTTGTGCAAACCAGGAGCCATCCAGGGAAAATCCCATTGCTTCTGCTTCAGGCAGCAAGAGGGAAAAACAGGATGAGCACCCAGCATAAGAAATAGCCAGAGAAAGCCTCTGACCCCTAAATTATGAACTTCCAGAGTTTTTCCAGCAGAAATGCAAGTCTTCCTTATGTCTTTCACTATTACAGCACCTGGACCAAAAGGCAGCAAGAGGCATCTGAGCTCAAAAGGAACACCCAGGCAACCAGCCTCTGCTGGCCACCACCCACCCGTGCAATCACTAACACAAAACAACCAAAACAAACAAGTCATTATAGCCACCACCGTCTTGCATTTACATCTCACTTTTCATCTGTGTCAGCTCCTGGGAGGGCAAACAAGACCAAAAGCAAGGGATGTAAAGCAGCTTCCCCCCTTGAGATTCCTGTTCAACCAAACCCCACATGTCCTCTGGCTCTGCAAGCCCTGAGCTCCCAGCGTGGGGTCAGCACAGGGCCCTGGACTGGCCTTGCCTGCACAGGCTGAGGATCTCCTGCTATGTGCACCGCATGACTCACATATTCTAAAAGTATTTAACACACTCAGTGCAACCCCTGGGCCCACTGCTTCTGAGGTTGTAGCCCACAGGGCAAGGGAAGGCAGAGACACAGCGTGTGTACATCACAACAGGTACCTTTCCTCCCTTGGGTTCAACAGAGATACACCAGGTACCTATTATGATTTTTATTCCCATCTAATTGACTTTGCATTACCAGAGTTTTTTCCTATTAAAAGCTCAACAGACAATCCTGGATGTAAAAGGCTGCCTCGTCAGTAAGGTAATAAATGGCTGCTAGTTAAATGTGCGTAACTCTCTAGCAGATTGTCATCAGACCCTGTAAGCCTATTACATGGATTGGCCAGATCACTAAGGGGATATGCAGCCTTCCACCTCTAAGCTGCTTTTCTCAATTCAGGTTAGGAATGAATGAAAGTCACTGTCTGATGGCTTTCCAGATTTTATGGAAAACTGCCACAGCCAAAATGTCCTCTTTAACAGAGTGATTCAAAGCAGACACTTGCCACAACCCTCTCCATCAAGTGCCCTGCAGCTTGCACCTACACTTCTCAGCCTCTAATTGAAACAGGGTGGAAAGCCCCATGTCAGGTCTTTTTTCATGTCATGAATGCCTGTTCTGGAACAGGAGCTACCATGGCAGCCTCCCAGGCTGCACAGAAAGACACAGCAGCTCTCCCTGTGGCACAGGGAGGGAGCAGCCATCATCATTGCCGTGCCCTTGGCTCCCTCACCACCCACCCCCTGTCCCTGCAGCCACACCAGTCCCATGTGTCCATGCTGCACCCAAACCCCTGGGCAGGCCAAAGCCTTGGCAGGAGCTACGAAAGACCCGGAGCAGGTAACACAAGTGTTGCCCAAGCACTTGTTTAGAGCAAGTCAAGCTGTTGCCATGTTGTTCCTTATTTCAGTTTGTGCAGGATGCTGCTGCCAAAGCACAGCAGGGAACAAGGTGTGATAGGCGGTTGGCTCCCCCACACCAACAAGTGTCACCTCTCCATGGGTGTATAACCAGCCCCTGCCTCTCTCTCCAGCTCATGCTGCACAAGTGCAGGTCCCATCCCTCTTGGTTCCACCCATCCTGTTCATAAAAGCCCACATTTGCTGTCTAGTATAACAACATCATCACCTGGATGGTGCTGAAGAAAACGGTTACATACCAAGATAATTCTATTCAAAGTCTAGAGGGCAAAGTTGTCACAGATGAAATATCATTGTCTATTAGCTGTTGGCAAATGCAGTAGGTAATGGCAGCCACTCAACTTAATGGCTTACATTCCAGCTCCTTCAAATGAGCCCATCACCACTGTATGTAATCACAGTATATATTTAAAAGTATAATTTCCATCCAGAAAGACCTTAGTTGGAGCAGTATGACTCATTCAGCTCCCTGTGCATCAAAAGCATGTCATGAAGACTGGGAATTTGTGAGCCAGTTACAATCTGTGTACAAATTAGGCCGTGGACATGATTTTTCAAACTGGTGGATGGCAAACTCCTTCTGACAGAAATGGCAGTTTGGAGTCTGCTGAGACCTGGAAAGCCAGGCCTTCTGCCTCAGCACCCAAGAGAACAGAACTATCCTCTGAAGCTGCATGTGGAGCAAAAGGATACAAATATCAAAGAGAAATGCAATAGAATTAAAAGGCATCTCTCCCTATATACCTATTCTAGCACTTCAAAGCTGGCTAGTTAGAGCTGCAAACTCAGTTTCATTTCTGCCATAACAAAATCATCTCCACAGCATAATTAGCGTGTTCATGTTAAAATGGGTCCAAATGCATGGAAAGAGGCATCCAAATATGATTTGTTTTTCAAGACAACATGATGTTTTCCCTGGCTAATAGATGCAATTAATTAAGGAACAACAAGAGCCAAGCAAACTATTTGCAGCAAACATTTGCTGATTTTAGCAGCCTTTCCTCCTTGGTGAATTATCCATGAACAGACTGGTTTTCACATTTTATTTTTTTTTACCTGCTATGATTTTACAATCTTTTTTAGTCTAACTTGACACTCTGCATTGCTTACAAACTATCTGCTCTATAACTACTGCTTAAAATAGTGATTATTCCTAATTTCCTTGATGAATCAATTAAGTCACCTGGCACTGTTCTGTCCCTGGACCAGATGACTACCACATTCACATGCAATTTTCAAGATAGCTGGATTGAACATTCCTGTGAGCAGATATTTGCACTAGGATTTGCAACACTATCTTAAGGCAAACATCTGAGTTGTCTGAAGGGGTTTTGAATGAATAATTTTCTGCATTATTCACCCACCTCTAGAAATAACACTCCATCTGTTCATGGAACAGTTCCTTTTTCTTACTTAGGTAAAATGAAGGTCATGCAAGCGAAAGAAAAATTTGCACATCCCCAACGTCCTACAATTGCACCCATCTACAGAAACCCACGTGTACCTGGCCAAGGTCATTAACCAGTGGAAGAAAGAAATGCAGCTGTCAGGTTAAGGGGAGTGAGTAATCACCTAGTGCATCATTGCTGCGACAAGGACCCCAGGACACAGGCAGGAGTCAGAACATGTCCTTTGCAATTAATCATTAATCAGGACGTGTTACAACAAAGAAGTCAAGTGGCAACTCTAAAGGTGAACGTTACTTTAAAAGCACCTACGCTTTAGAAAAAAAAATGCCAACCCCCAGATCTGACTGGAAAGGCAAATGAAATGTAGAAAATGCCATGCCAGCCTCTGGGTGGAAACCATCCAACTCATACTGGGACATGACTGACCCCAGAAGAACTGGCAACAGGACAGCTCATGTGAAGCTAAACCCTGGCTGGGTGGTCTTTGCTGGTATGGAAGATCCTGCTGCTCAAATTCTGCGACTGCCTCACAGGAGAGTGGGGCATTTCTACAATGACATGAGGAGAAAAAAGATTGTTTCCCCTCCAGTTCAGTTACAGTGTTTGATAACCTGGATCACAATGGCTCTCACAGAGGCTCAGGGATCCTGAGATGCAGCGTAGAGAGAGAAAAAACAAGTGCAAGAAACTAGAAACAGGACCCAACATTTGTTGCAGTCTTTGACACCTTTACATCTTCAATGCAATGGAAGAGGTAATATTATTCACTAACATTCCCTGATTATATTGAACAGGAAAACCTCACCAATACATCTGAGAACTGAGAAATACAGCTAGTAAACAGGAGGGAAACTCATTCCAAATCATCAGTCAATGGGAGAGATGCTCACAGGGCAAGGAATCACAGAAGTAACAGTCACAGGAAATCAAAGAGGAGTTTGAAATGCACTGAAATGAGAGCAAAATCTGTAAGAAGCTGTAATAGTCCCTCCTCCCATGGCTTGTTCTGCACAAAGCAACTCATTTCAGACAGATATTGACAGTGTGGGAGGGATTCAGAGAAAAACAACAAATTTCATCAGAGGTTCTGGAAGGATTAATACCCAGAAAGAGATAAAACCTGTTAAAAGCTCAGCTAAACTACCATTCCAGAGACTGCTACCACAGTTTAAATAGTTCCAGGAGAGGTATTATTTCTGTATAATGGGGAAAGCTGGGAGTCTGACATGGAGAAAGGCTCCATTTTAACTACCTAAAATCAAAACACCAACTAAAGACTAAAGGATCTACAAGGTGAGGAAGCCTTTGAAGAAAAAATAAACAACTTTATGCAAAAAGAAGCAGCAGCACAAGAGATGTAGCAGGGCAGGAAGGGCAGGAGGGCAGCACAGGGGGCCTGGCACAAGCACAGCTGTGCAAGGGGGCAGCAGTGACCAAAGTGCCTGGTAGGATGGAAGAAAGCCTCTCTGCTGCTGCCTCTGCAGCAGGTAGGAGACCTGAAGCCCTTCAAACCATGAAGAGCTTCAGGTGTAGGTCTCTTACTATCCAGAAAATGTTCCTCAAATGCAAGATTTGCAGAAGGAGACTGTGGATTTATGCACCATGGGAGCCAAAGCAAAAATTCATCCCAAACTGTGCATGCCAAGAACCCTAGCAGCTGAGTGACACCCCCAGATGCTGCTGCCAGCAACCCCAGTGAGGCTACTGCTCTGTCCTGATCCACCTGCTCCACACAACTCCAGCTATTGCTGGCCACCAGGGAAAAAACCCTCGTTCCTCAGCTGTAAATGGTTATAAACCCCCAAGTGGTGGCAGACAGAGTCCAAAGACTTCTCAGTGATGAAGGCAGAAGTGTTCAGATGGGGCTGGACCAAGGACAAGCCCAGCAGTACCACACAGCAGATGAAACCTCCAGATCTCACACCTGCCTCCTTTCCAGGACTGAGCAGCCACAGAGACCAAGAGCAGGAAGACTACACAATCTTCCACCTGCCTGCTCCCTTCTCCCCCACCACAGCCACTGTGGCAGCTTTTCACTGCTCCTCTAGCCCACAGTTTTGCAAGAAGCTGGTTAGCAGTGTGGTGCCCTCCCTTCCCAGCCTGGAATAGCAGCAAACAGTAGGTAAAATACACTTCTTATTTCCCTAACACCACCTTCCCATGGAAGTAATTGCTGCAGTCACAACAGGATGGGAGGCAGTCACCAGAGCTCTAGCAGGATGACAAGTCTCTTAACAAATTCCCTAGGCTGTGGTCCACGCAACGTAGAATTTTATGAGCCATAGTTCTATCTAATTAAAACTGCAGGAGGGGAGGATTCAGGAAGACTGAGTATAATTATCCAAGTAAGAATTTAGCCAGGACACTGTGATTTAACCCATCGCCTTGTGCACAAAGTGCTAAAGGAGTTTAATTGCCACCACTGATGGGAATCTACACTCGTGAGTCATCTCCAACACACATTGGACAACACAAAGTTGCTGTTTTTCTCACTCCTGATTTACTTTTGCTAATGTGCATCCAAGGCCACTGCTCTGGTGGGCAGGACCATGCTGTGATGTTGCACTTGATTCTCTTTAAAATGTCAAAACAACAGGCTCAAGCTATGGTTTCATTTGGGTCAGTCCTTGAACAGCTACTGCCATTTCCCACATGTGCTGCTGGGGAAATGGGAACAAAAAGAGAGCAAAGCAGGTTGAAATTTCGAAGGAGTCCTGAGGAATTGGGGTTTTTTTCTGATATAAAATGTAGAGTTTAAATGTGAATTTTCTCTTTCAGGCATTTAACTTCTTAAATTTCCTTAGATTTCATTTATCTTTCAAATGCCAACAAATGAGTTAAATTGTCTTACCACAAAAAAAAAAAAAAAAAAAAAAGAATAAAAAAGGTATAACCTTTTGAGTTATGCTTAGACATTTTTTGGGATCTTTTTCTTTCCATCTGACATGCAAACCCTCTCCCAGTTGTGAGAAAGATTTCAGTTTGAATGCTGCAAGGTCAGAATAACACAGACATATTTTTCTTTTTCCAGTTATTCTCCTCATACTGAGTGTGCTCACATTCCCACTACACACCTTCAGAGTGTCTATTCAGAACTCTTCCTACCATAGCAATCTTGTCACATTAATACATCATTTAGGGCAGAATTTTTTTTCCCTTCACTACTGTGTGTTAATTAGCGAAGGGGTTGCCATGGAAACCCAGCAACAAGAGTTAACTCCACATAATTCACCACATTGGTAAAACATAGACTAAAGCCCTGCAACAGGTGCCAGACCAGGCACCAATGCTGAGGGTACACAATGAAGCCAGATTTACTCCTTTGATGGACATCTTGTTATTTAATAGAAGTTGGAAAATCATCTAAAGACCTGGAGGTTAAGACTGGCTGTTCTGTGTATGAGTCTGAGGGCAGGCTCCCATTTTCCTGATGTTTTAGCAAACACAATTTTAGCTGTGGTGGTGGGGAGGCTGCACTGCAGGGGTCCTCAACACACCCTCCGTGACTGTACCTGGAGGGATCTCTGCTCTCCAGCCTCCATCCTTCCGGGGTTTTACTTATGTAATACCCCAAGTGAAGCTGCTCTACCACCACACACCTGCCTAATGATCAGAAACCACTTTCTCACGAAGTCTAGATTTTGCTGTGACCACCCAATACCTGCTCATTCTTTCATCTTAAGCAGTTGTTCTGCCCAGAAAGTCTTTGTCCTCAGAGTGTTTTTAGAGACCAACTATGCTCCTGTTCCACAGCTGCTTTGCCAGGCTAGACAAGGCACTCTGCAGCTTCCCCTTCACAGGCCAATCCTCCATTCCCACTACTGTCCTTGTCCCTGTTCCAGTTTGAATTCATTTTTGTTGTATATTGGCAATCAAACAGTCTGTCTAGTCCAAATGAGGTTGCACCACTGTCTGGTACAGCAGCATTAATCTCTACTGGAAATTCATCTTCTAATACATCCTTGGATCATACCTTGCTTTTTTTATGGCCATATCCCACTGTCAGCTCATCATCAGGCTTTGATCACTCTGATACAGCTCAGTCTCTTCCAGCATGCACGACAGAAGGCTGCAGCAGGCACTGCTCTCCCTCTGAGCCACATACTGCTCTCTGCTGTCCTGTGCTGCTAGTTACCTCAAATCTGCTCTCTGGTTATTTGGTTACCCTGGTAATATTCCATATTCTTCTCTACTGATATAAGAAGCAGAAAAATTCAAAGCTTAAACCACCTCTTCATACAGCCAGTTTTCACTATCTGGATAAAATTAGACCCAACTCAGCACCAGACTAATGAAGGTGCTTCAAAAGCAGAACAAAATCACAGCTTCCGCCAGCAAACAAAACCTGAAATAAGAGCAGGGATTTGTTGCACCTTGCTGAGCCAGCTTCTGAGGAACGCAAGACCAGGCACTTACCAGCAGATCACCTCAGTGTGTCAAACCCAGGCAGACTCCCCCCACTCCCCCACTTACTGGAAGGAAAACAAATGTGGCTATTCCAGCCTCTAAAATACCAGAGCCCGGGGCTCAGAGCCACCCTGCTGAGTGCAGCCACATTCCCATTGCACCTGCAAGTGTTGCACTAGGTGGACTTTTTTAAACCCATTTCACCTTCTTTTGCTCCAGAGCAATGCACGGGGCTCAGGTCAAAGCTGCCTAAACAGGAAACCAGTCCTGAACCTGCTTCTCCAGAAAGTCCTCTTCCTCCTCAGACAAGCAGTCAGAGGTGCACCAGAGCAGTAGTTTTCCACTAGTGATGCACAACAATCCCACCTTAAACCACCTCCTCTTGCTCCATGTCAGGATTTGCTCCCACATCAGCAGACTCTTTTCTGCTCACACCTCAGCTTCAGCAGTTGCTACAGCTTAGCACATCTATGAAAACAAGTACTAACCAGCAACATCCCTGTATTTAAAAAAAAAAAGGGACATTCAGATTCACAAGACCAGGGTATGTGAGGAAGTTCAGCCTCTCCATGAGCATCCTCATTAAGAAAACTGAACATGACAAAACCATTGAAGAAATGAAGCTGAAAAAGACACCCCCTGCCCAGTTTCTCCATCCTTCCCCATCATTTTAGCAGCAAACCAGCAGAATTTTCTTCTCATTTTGAATAAATAGTTACTTTTGCACTTAAGGAAAGATGGAAACATTTTCCATACTTTCAAATTTGCTCTGGCATCCCTATCAAGCTCTAATCTCTCCTCAAAATACCCTTCAAACCCAGAAGAAAAGCATTTATGGCTTGTGCTAAAAGCTCCAGAAACTTTATTGCACAGGCTGATGTTTCTTGAGCGACTCACTTGGCTGTTAAATAATTCCAGAGCCCTGTAAAGGCACGAACACTGCAAGGAACAGAAATGCTAAACCAAGGTTGGTCTCCAAAGCCCAGGTGAATGAACAATCTGAAATGAGACTCAGCTTCCTGAAAGACAATCTTTTGTCAGAAGAAACAATCAACAGGATCTCCCAAGCCCCAGTGCACGTGTCTACCTTAGGCCAGCAGAGCACAAAGCTTTCGTGTTGTGTGGTCAAAGGGGAGAGTTCCTGCTTTCCTCCAGCTGAGGGCACTAAGCTGGTCATATAATTAAGGAAGGCTTAAGGTCAGTACATCCCAATCTAGCTCCAATTGTTGCTTTCTGAATTAACAGCTCTCAGTCCAGTTTCAAGAAGCAAGGAATCCAGAAACCACTAGCAGAGTTGAGAAAATCAATCTCCATATACTAGATCTCCCAATTTCCATCAGATGTTATTTTTGTTTCTGAGTGTGAATGAGATCAGGATGGGTCTTCTTGTCCCAGGGTAGGATTGGGTTGCCTACTGCTGCAAGATTTTTGGTAAAGGGAAGAGACCAAGAATCAAGGGAAACAAAGAAGGAAGACAGGTCATCCAAATTTGAGAAAAGGTACAATTATACTTGGATAATTCCCAGACATTTCTGAGAGTATCCAAGCCAAATTTGATTCTCCCCTTAATGACAACAAAAGAATACAAGCCATGGGCAGTATTCCACACTGAAAAAATAGCAAGAAATAATAAATATGCACACACACCAAGGTCTACATCCATGCATTACAAATCCTGTACATCCCCATGCAAACACACAGGTACCGACCCACACCCAGAGACACACACTTAAGCAACCAGCTGTGTCCCCATGTTCAGGCTACAGAATTCACAAAGCAGTAGTTATGGTCTTCATAATATGTCTTTTGTATGGAAAGTACCAGCAAACTATTATAAAATTCTGTAACTTTGCCTAGTGGTTCATGCAGGTGTGTGGTTCTGTCCCCCAAATCCAACACTGGATTCATTAACCCAAGGGCTGATAGTATCCACCAGCAGAACTTCACTCTAGACATACTCCACTGTTTTCTTTGGAGCCAGTTTTGTGTCTCACCCACAGAGAAGTTAGGCCAGATTTCACTCTGTGACTGGGGCCAGGACCCAGCCCAAATGAAGGGCAAGGGAAAGACAGGCAAAGGTTAAAGCAGAGAAACTGTAAAGAGGAAAGCAAAAGCTAGAGGGGCTTTCAACTGCAATTCAACAGTCATTCAGATCGAGTGACCTGACACAACACAGCTGTTTTGGTTTCTCAGCAGGGATTTGAGGATCTGCATCCAAAGAGAAATCCTCCTCCTGTGTGTAAGTAATGCAAAGCTGGTTAGTTGATAGGTGCTTCTGTTCTCAGACCAGCTTGAACTATTGCAACCTGGAACACACTAAAATAAGGGAAAGACCTTTGGCCTGTCATTCTCTTCTAGAAGAGTGATTTTTGCTCATGTGTCCAACCTGAAGACACTAAATACCATCAAAACTAACTAACCAGCTCTAAGAGACAAAGAACATGCCCAGGGAGACAGCAGCAAAATGCAGATGAAGGAAACACAGCACTGCTAAACCAGCCACAGCCCTAAATAACACCCCCCCAGCACTGCCTTAACCACTACTTGGGCTTCTGTGGCTTTTTGAGATTCACTGAGTGTGTCTATCAACCTCCAGGTGCCTACGCTGCAAACCTCCTGGATAAGAGATGAAAAATCCTCCTGATCCTTCCTCCAGGATTTAATTCCTCTTTATTTTGGCCGGATTGGATACTCTGCCTGTTTATTCTTTCCCACCCCCAGTCTCAGGCAGGCACAAGCAGAGTGCAGACACAATCCCACAATCCCACCCAAGCTTGGAGCTGCAGATGAGCTGCGTGGCGGCAGCTCAGCTGCTCTCCTTATCTCCCCTCTCTGCTCACTGCTCTTCCTACGAGTCTTTTCTCCAGCAGCTTTAATTTAAGCACTGCCTTGCACCAGAAGATGTGGTACTTTATTGACAGAGCTTTATTGGGAAACCAGGTTTATGCTTATGCATGCAAATTATTCAGAAACTTCCTTCAGATGTAGCTGAGGGTTTACTCTGCTCTGAAAACATCCCTGTAGAGGGTCTAAAACAGCTAACTCCACCAGCTCCTCACCCCTGGCACTTCCAATACTTGTGCCATGCTACCTTCACTCCAAAATACTACATCCATCCCAAAGGTCTTGGAGTCTCAAGGCATAAAAACGCCCCAGCACCAAGCCATGAGGCAGCAGCACCACAGCTGCATCTGGCGTCCCTGGGGCAGCTCAGAGCAGGGCTGCAAAGTGTCACTTGGCATCACTTGGCTACAGTTTCCCTCCAAAAAAACGCCCACATTTCTCCATGGTACCTAAAATATGATGCAGGGGTCTGTACACAGCTCACCAGGTTTAAGACATATGAACTGCTACTGACTTTACTTTTCAAGCTTGTAAGAGCTCTCATCCCAAATTCCTTGCTTCAACCAGGACAGGAACTCCTTTTCTCCATCAGCATGGATTTTAAATAGAAATAAAGCTCAACACCACATAACCTCCCCTCCACACCCCCTAACTTGCTCTCCTCATACTGCAAATCCAGTACAGCAGAGCTTAGGAGAACAGGACATTCCAAAGAATACTGAAGAAAAAAGAAAATACTGAAGAAACTGAAGAAAAAATAGAGAAACTAAAGAAAAATTAAAATGAAAACCAGATTCCCCAGCTGGACAACAAGGAGAGCACCTGCTGTCCATGGGGAAAACTGCTGTGCACGTGCAGTTCCTTCCACTGCAGCACCTGAGGCAGCAACAGGAGTTTTAAAATTACTGTTATCTCAACCATCTTATTTCTATTTGTGCCTCGTAGAAAGGAGATTTCTTTCTGTTATTTTTAAACGCTGCTGCTTGATACCTTGAAGATTACAACTTGCAAAAAACTTGGCAGGCTGATCATCTCCCGGGAAGGCAGCGGAGCGGGGCTGGGCCTCCTGGGCACAGCTCCTCTTGCAAAGGGCCTTCACTTGCTGCATCTCCACTTCCCATCCCCAGTGCTGGAAATAACACCAGACTGAGAGGGACCCAGAGGATGTTTTGAAGAGAAAACTGTGGGCAGCTGATACAGATCAGATTAATTCTTGAACTGAAACCTGGAGGGACTTTCCTTCTTCTTTGCTTTTTCCAGTGGTTTGGGTTTTATTAGTGTCCTGCATTAAATTCTGTTTTTTTCGGTGGTGGTTCAGGAAATTAGCAACAGAGCTTTACTCTGAGCTTTGAAGTTTCTGTTTCTTTCATTAATTTGCAAACACTGACACTAAGAATTTGTGTGTGTGTGTGAGAAGCCTGTGTGTCTTGTTTCTGACAGACCACAAGCAGGATGAAGGTACCAGGACAGTAATTACTCAGTTAACAACCAGAGTTTTACACAGAATATAATGAAGGCCCCAAGGAAACGGCACACACCCCTCCAAAACATCTCTGCCATCAAGATCAAACCCCTCCGTCACTTTCTTTTGCTGCGTGGATGACACAGACAGGCAATCACTTGTCCCTGCTGCGACTGCAGATATTAACCACCAGCCTGGCAAGCGGGACTCGCAGCCTGGCAGCAGGATTTGCATATTAATGAATCCAGAGCAAACCAAGCTCAAACTCAGCTGGAGGAGAAGGACGGACAAGGAGACAGGTGGGATGGACAATCGGTGTGGTTGCCTGCCCAAACGTTAGTATGATTGTGGCTCTGGTGAGCAAGATGCCAGCCTGCAAGCACACATCCCCTGAGGGAACAGAAAGCTGCTTGATCAGGGCTAACGGCAGCTTGAGACTCATCTTTCCCGCTCTCCATCACACACAAAATCTTCCGGTGTGTTTTGCTATGGGAAGCACAACTCTCCTGGCTCCTCAGTCCCCTCTGCTTCCCTCCCCCCCCCCCCAACAACCTGGCCAGCAAATTTGGCTGGGTTGGTTGCATTTTTTTTTTAAATGTAATTTAATCCCTGCTTTCAAACAAAGATAATTGTGCAGGAGCACAGCTCCCTGGGACAAGCTGGGATTGTGCCACTGATTCCAGAGCACCTGGATAAATCCCACAGCCAGCACAGACAAGTTCAATTATCGATAAGGAATGACACTGGGGTTTGCAGCAGGGCCAGCATCCCCTCCCAGCCTGACAGATCCTCTTCTCTCAGGAATGCATTTCTGTCCTAAACAAGTTTCAGACCAAGCCACTTCTTCTGACACTATCTTTCAAACACCTTGACATAAAGGCTCTTGGATGTCAGGAGAGGATGGTATCTTCACTTACAATGTGAGCGGTGTCACGGTGTTTCCTACCTGTGTTTTATGCAGGTGGCCCCATGGGTTACTGAGAACACCACTACCCCTCCCAGCAGCTGGGGCCTGAGATAACCATGTGTCAGACCTGAGGTGGAAATCACTCTCCCTTCTTACATAGCTCAAGATAATTATGAATTTCTTTGGTTTAAACGTGTGCCAGTCCTGAGCAGTCATTACTAGAGGCTGAAGGCTGCTCACTCTCTGGATTTGCAAGGGGTGAGCCTCAGGGAGAAAGGGGTTTGGAGGAGGAAAGTATTTTGGTCATTAATTCTCAGTTCAGACTCATCAATAAGGCAATATTAAAAAGAGGGAGGTGCTATGTGACCCGTGCAGAAACTCACCATTCTGCACTTAACAGCAAAGAATTATTCATCTATTAAAGAAAGGTGAAAAGACTAGAAATTCCTGTAGCACACAATTCTCCAGCCTCTCTAAAAGCTCACTTGAGTTTCTTGCAGGAGTAAAGCAACATTCAAAACTCCAGCCATAGAAAAATGTCTCTATTGCTGGACTCCAGGCTTGCAGCTGACATGCTTTGGACCTGGGGCTTCACTTTAGGTCTGGTGCAAACACACTGCTACCCCTGAGATGGCAGGAGACATCAGCTGGTATATTTCTTCTTTATCCACAGGGGTTTGTATCTCCCAAAATTCCCAAATAACAGTATATTCTGTTGTAATGGCCAAAAATAATCTTGAAAACAGGCAAAGACTGAAAATTTCTGACCTTCCTCAGAATACTGCAATTATGACATTTCACTTTGTTATTCCTGCCACAGACAAATGATTCAGATTAAATATCTGTCACAATTTAGTCTCTTATGCCCTGACCACAGCAATCTCTTTTTTAGCAACTAAAAGGTTCAGTTAGACAATTATGAACTTAATTTCAGCCAGAAAAGAAATGGAAGAGCTGGAGCACCAAGGCAGCAGCTAGTCTTGTTAAACTGGTCTTCATTTTTCAAGCATTCTGTAGAACATTATAGAGGTCATACCCCTACGCTGCTCTGAAGATGTAAGAAGTCTCTAAAACCCATAGTTTCATAAGGAATGCAATATTCCCAAATGGTCTTCAATGTTTTACAGGGTATTATGACTTCCAGTTTTATAGGTCCAAAACACCAAGCAAATAAAAAAGTCTATTTCTTCCAGATTTTCAAGCGCTGGTTTTTAAAAGGCCCAAAGCACAACCACAGTTCCTGTGATCCAGGGGACCCACCATTACCAGCTTTTCCCAAAGATCCAGCTGTCTTTCCCAGCTGCCAGGCTTTGTGCTTCTGTGTGCAAGTGTTCACTGTTTCCCATTTTAACTTGCTGCCGTTTACCTTTTTTCTCCTTTTCTAGTGTTCTGAGCTTTTTACATTCTTGAGATAAAACTTTTCCTGAAAAGATAAAATAATCTATCACGGGACCCTGCAGACTTAACAGCCTCAGATGACAAATCCTGGCACCAAGCTTGACCCTGCTGCCCACTTTGCTTGTCTTTTTCCATAAATCTGGGTGCGTGCAGGCCCATAATCCCCATAAAGTGTGCTCTGAACTGATCAAAAGGGTTCATCCTTTTATTTTTCTCCCCCTCCCTGCCCTTATGGACATGCTGTTTTTCTGCTGACAGACTGAAGCCCTGTGATCCACAAGGTACAGAAGCAGCCCAAGGCTGCACCACACCCATTGACTGATAGATCCAACAGGGAATAATGTTGTGGGCTTGAGGCACTTCAGTCTTTGGCCTTGACAAGTGTATCTTCAAACAGGGACATGAATTACTGCAATGGGGATGGGGGTATCTGTCCAGTTGGACTGAAGCTGCAGCATTACTTGGGGACAAACAGTAATGCATTCCAGACACAACCAGCTGGGGCTGGATTTACACTTTTCATCTCCTGTATGTTAGGGTTGTAAAATCTCATCTTTCTTCCCATGCTGCCCTTCCCTTCCAGATTAATTTTATCAACAGCTTCTTTTTACAGGCACTATAAAACAATGTTCCACATTTGGGTCCCTTTTAAAAGGACAAATTTCATATAGATCATGTGTTATTTGAGGGTGATTCTTCATTTCCTTTGTTTTTTGTCTCTGGGAGCACATCCTCTGTCCCCTTCAAAGGAGGTCAAACCAATGACACAACTAGTCAAGTACTGAAGGATCAAAGCTGATTTCTCTGAGGTGCAGATATTGCACATTATTACTCCCAAAATGCAAACCAGGCCGCTGAGGACCCGTGGCCTTCAGGTCCCTTGGGCTAGCTCAGATCAGCTGCTGGAAAACCTAAGGCAATGGTGCTTTTTTGTGATCTATACTCTCCCAGTTCATGTTTCACAAATAAAAAACTATGTCTTATTTTCCACTGTATGACAGCTCTGCAGTTCAGCAAATTAATAAAATCATTCACGGGCTCTGTACATTGATTACTCCCTCTCTTTTATTATGAAAGAAAATGTCAACTCCTCAGACCTTTAATTTGCCTCTTTCAGAAGCATTTGAGCAGTTTAGGAGCAGTTTCTAAAACAACCTGCTCACATGGGCTGCTCCATACACAACCCCAGATGTGATTTCTGACTCCATCAAGGCTGCAAACCAAATCCTACCAGGCTCACACCCCAGCAGTCTGGTTTCAAGCAGCGAGGCCGAATCTCTGCTGTCTGGGACCGAAATTGCTGAGGAACATGCTATCAGATACAGAGACTTGAGGTTTGATTCTCATCTTTATGCTGAACTGCAAGCACCAGCCTCAGCTAATCCTGCTAAGGCTCCCACAGTGCTCTCTAGCAGCCACCCAGAGAAGGGCTTTGGGAGGTATCAGTCACTGCAGGGCCTCGGTGTCAAATACTGCTGCTAAGATTAGCATGATAAGGCAGCTCACATCACTACCTGTGCTGCTATTTCTACACTAATAACAAAGGCATCATATGTTTCTTGCTTTCTCTGATCTAGTCTGGGCCAGTATTTCCCCTCCCCAGCATTTGCTAGCAGGCTGTATGCAGCCGTGTGCCTCTAACTGAACATATTAATAAACTTTTTGATTGAGTGTTTCAGTCCTGCCAAGTCCAAGAGGATGGTTTACAGTACGCTGCTGGCTAGGGGCTGTGCAGCCCAGGCCTGGTGCTCAGCCTCACCACTCAGCATGGGTGCCAAGAAAACAGAGCCAGCAGTACAGTCCTGACACTACCATCCCCCCTGTGCCACAGCTCCTCCCAGAGAAGCCCATCCTCTAGTAATCATTTTCTATGAATAAAACCTCTCCCTCCTCACTCTCCTCTCTCTGTTTCACTAAGGTGGTGCACATTTCCCCCAAAGCACATCCATGCACACTGCTAAATGTTTAGCCTCTCCCTCCCTCCTCTTCTCCCTCTGAATTTTTCCTACCTTGTTTTAGCCAATCATACAGGGGAAAATTCTCACCTGAGCTTCATTAGGACAAGATATAAAAATAGAAGTACATTATCTTTTGTAGTTCTCTTGGTTGATTCATCATTGGCACAAAGGCAAAATTATTGTTTGCCTAGTGAAAAAAAATCCCCACAAGAGAGACTGGTTTTGTGCTTTTCTTGAACCCAAACACGGACATGTAGGGTTTGTTGTGAAACACAGACTTTGCCCTCCCCACTCTCCATAGCTATAAAAATGCTTGATGATGCTACCTCCCTCCTTCCCTCCTCCTCAGTTCAAAAATAAACACATGAGGGAGACTTCAATTTAGGAGATGCTGGCAAAACGTCCCTGCTGTATAGAACAAATCTCCAGCAAAACCGCTTCAAAACTTTTACCCACATCTCCCCAGATCCTGCCTGGCAATTCTCTCAGCACCTCCAAAAGCTCTCCTGGAAACAAGAAAGCCAGAGGAGCAGGCGTGGACCGAGGTCAACACAGGAGATGTTCAAAAAAACATTAGTGAGTTGACTTGATTCTTCATCAAAATACTTTTGCTTCTTCCTAACACTTCACTGCCCACGACATGGCAGCCTAAGCTGATGTGACAAACTGTCGAAACAGATTTTTTTTTAACAGAAAAAATTAAACCTCGACTTCAAAGGTAAAACTGGCCCCTTGGAGTCTCTCTATCATATGTGATATTCCCACTGGAAAAACCAAAGAGATCTTGCTGAGAAAAGGCTTCAACAAACTGGTTAGAGATCCAGTCTGCAGCAAGAAGACAAGCAGCAGTGAGCTCCTGGGTCCCACCTTGTCTTTCAAGCTCACATTAGTTAATAAAAGTAACCACTGAGGTTACACCTGAGTATTTGTTAGTCCCCAGACACAAACCCATGAGTAGATGCTGCTCATTGATCCCATAAAATAACAAAGGAACACTACCTAAATCATTCTTCTGGCACTAGAAATAATACCTGCTATTGAAGAGAAAGGACCACAAACACCATCGTTTCTAACTCTCTAAATTCCCACATTGTGGTTTATTACTGCTGTTGTATTAGTAACGACCTATTTACCACAAGACTATTGAGGGTGTCAAATCCAAAATGCCTTCATGTTCCCTGCTGGAGTTTGAGATTGCTATTGATGAGCTTCCGTGGTTTGATGTAAAGGAAATGAGTTGAGTTTAAGGCTACTGGCACTCTTTTTGAATAAATGCCAGGGAATTTTTAGAGAGAGTCCTCAAAGCAACAATAAAACACCCTGGATCTGAGTCAGAGTGGTCAGGCATCTCTGCGAGCAGCAGAGGTCTGTGTTTGTACATGCAATGAGTGCACACACCAACCACCCCAGAATCCCATGTGCCCAGCTTTGCAGGCAGTGCCGTGTCCCTCAGGCTCCCGAGGCTGCGCTCAGCTCTGGTTTTCTTCCATGCGCAGAGGGTCACCCTGACATGGCTCTGGAGATGCGTGGTCATAAATCCAGGAACCCACAGCAGCTGGGAAGGTGTGGGCAGGGCATTTCTGCAGCAGCAGCAAATCTATGTGTTTGTGAGCATGCAACAGTCAATAAGCATTTTACTTTTTTTGCTTTTCATTACATCAGGTAGTAAAACCCAGACTTTTCTGGGGGTGGGATGGGTAGTACGTGCAGAAGGCACCTTACAAATGCCCTGGGAACAGGCAAAAGCCTGGCCATATTCATTCATACAAACTCCAAAGAGACTAAAACTTAATAACTTTTTCTCCAGAAACTGGCTGCATCTTTACTGTTATTCTAAATTTTTTCTCCTGCAAGTGGAGTGGATTGGTTTACATTACTGGTATCTTATATCAATACATGATGAAAAATTAAAATCTGATAGCTACAAGAATCCTGTGACTTCCTAACAAATGAGGAAAGCTCAGAAGCCTTAGTTGACTGAGAATCTGGTTCATGGTTTTGAAGGTCTTAGGCTCATTTCCAGACTCCCAGAGTCCCTCCCCAGCATTCTCCCCCATTAGGTCTGTCAGGATTAGCAAGAACCCTGGAGTTTCAGCTCACAGTTTTAAAATGGCTGGTGCTACTGCAGGCAAAGAAACAGGGGGAAAAAGTCTGTTCTGTATTTATGCATCAGTGTAAAGTAGGGAGAGCCTATGAATAAGTAGCACATGATGGGACAGAATTATTTAAGAATTAAGGCTTTTTTTTTGTGTTAGAAGAATCCAATGCTCTTGGTAATGAATACAGCAGCCTTTTTAAAAGTAAACTATTGAGGCAGCTGGACACTGATAAAGACTCTATAGCTCTGTCCCTAGCACCCCAACTGACTAAATACTGCCTGTGCATAAATCCAGGGGACTTCTGACTACGCTATAGAGAACAGGAAGGTCTGGAATAGACTGTTGAACTGCCAAGATAAATCCTTTCCTTACATCTAATTTCACCTCTATCATTCTTTCAAAAGCAATAATCAAAATACTGATTCTAGCATATGAAATGTCTCACTTATTTGTTTCTTCTTCTTCAAGATGGGTGCCAAACCCCAGACTTATTCCCAGTACAAGCTCCTAGCACCTCTAACCACAGTCTATAGCAGCATCACCACCAAGCCAAATCTTGGCCTTTTACTGAACCAGCCTTTTACGGGTCACAAAGCACCGGGGGACACAGGACCCTATGGCCACAGTGATGGATGGGACTGCCCAGCTTGCAAGTCTCCATCACCCAGCATTCTAGCTCAGTCAGACTGGCAAATCCTACCATCTGTTCAAGGCTTGAATCCACTCCAGGTAATAATAATAAAATACTCCCTTCCTCTCTGCTCCAGCGTTACAAACGGCCCATTTCCAGAGCCCTTCTATTTGTGAATCCATCTGTCCTTGGGAGGGCTGCTGCTCCTCTCTGAATTACCATTAGGATAAACTCTATTTTGTGCAAATCTGCTGGTGCTGCCCCTGCATTAAGCTGTGCTGCCCAGATCTGCCTGCACATGAGGAAACAGAGTGGTCCTTGCAACTCAGTGGTCTCTGCACTTGTAAAAACATATTTGAATCATCTGTTTTGCTTAAAGCCAAAGGAAGACTGTCCCCTTGAGCAGCTATTCCTGGTATTTTCTCCAATCTCATGAGAACTGTCCCACGTGAAGGTACTTTAGTGATTTTCCAGAAATACAAATCTATGGCCTAGTGGATTACATTTTCTGCATGTTCTAATTTGTCTTGATCTCCAGCCCCCATTTTCCCTTTATAACAGCATTCCTCTATACTTAGTTTTGCCTCCTGTGTTGTATCCTTGTCCCTCTTTCATCTGCACTTTCCCAATTTGGAAAACCCTGCATCTCCCCAGGCCTCCTTCCCTTACAGATGGTTTCTCTGTAATACAAACTTTTAAGATTCAGCCCAACTTGGAAAACCTACAGCAAACCCTCTTTCTATTTCTCTCTATTGCTTGAAGCCGGTAATTCAAACATTAATGCATTTAATATCCTGTCAGCAAAAACAAGGACTCGAGACTGCATCTATCACTAACACGAAAAGACTCATTGCCCAAAGCACGCTGTGCTGTCCCATGAGGGAAATTTCCTCCTTGCCCAAGCAGGGAGGTCAGCGTAGCTCCTGCTCAGTAACAGCACTGAGCAGCACCATCGCCAGGTGGGATGGAGCGGTGACAGACACGTTTCCACTGGGCACAAAAGGACAGTCCTAGAGAAAAAAGGCGAGGGGGGAACACTCGGAAGCAAAGAGGGAGGTCAGAGGAGATATTGCCTGTTTGGAGTCGACTGTTTCTGTTTTGGGCCATTTTGCTGGGAAATAAGAGTTTTCCTGTTAGGAAAGTCTCCCATTTCCCTAGATTTGAGTCTCAAACCCTCACCTGTCTGTAACTCTGATTTCCATATAGATGCTTGGTCTCTGAGGAGCCCAGTTTGCCTCCTGGGTGCTTCCTTCTTGGTCCACCATTGAAGTCTAGCTCCCAGGACTGCACCCCAGGAAGTAGAAGAGTCAGGAGACCAAGTCTAAAGAGACATTCTGGAAGCAGCCAGGGAGTGGTAGCTCCTTGAGTCCCTGACACACAAAGCAGAGGCACTTAGTCAGCGACCTGCACAACCCATAGCCAAATTGTGAGCCCAGGTAAGCCACTGTGCACAAAAGCCCATGGCAGGCAGAGTGAAGCAGAACCCACCTCCCAGAAGGAGTGGGACACTCATCCCATGAGGCAGGGTGGCTCAGCAGCAGAGGTGAGCTCTGCCTGGACACGTTGCTGCTTGAGTCTCTTCACTGCACTTGCCAAGAACTGGATCCGATGTAAATCACTGTCAGCAGCCCTGAATGCTAAAGATGATAAGAAACAAGATAAAGCCTCCTTCACAAATGCCACCAAATACAAGAGAAATGTCAGGTGCCCCATGCTGGCCTTTCAGGAGTCTGCTGGGAATGGCACTGACGACATCTGTTAGATTCAGGACTTAATTCTGCCATGACAAACGTACAGATACCAGAATCCTTCAGCACTGACACACTTCAACCAGTCTCTTAAGCAGGCTGGGTCTATATCTGGTGACAGATACACACCAGGTGAGCAGGCAGCTGTCATGCTCATGTTGCATGATCTGATCCAATGTATTTAAAAGAGGTGATCAGAGTAAACAGCACAGTATGGCCCCAGCTGTACCACTCACACAGCATCATAGTCTAGGGCAAACAGGAGATCCCTGTGCATGGGCAACCATCCATCCCGGCCGCTTCAGTCTAGCCCAGAAAGTGGTCCTCTCCAAGGAGGTTTATCCTATAGAAACCCTGGGGCTCCCAGCTTCACCAGTACCACCACCTCACAGAGTTCCTCAAGAGATGAGAAGAGGGAAACTTCAGAGCAGAAAGCCTCAGAACACTCCACTTAACTGCCCGACCTGCAACACAACCAAGGAAAAGTTTCTCCATGACTACTGTAAGGAAGAAGGGATTCAAATAAACTGTGAAAGGGAGCTGAAAATAACAATCCAGACAGTTACAAACATCTGGAAAACCAATGTTTTACTCTACAATTCTAACTTGATTTCTTGCCTCAAATAGATTTCTAGATGGATTGCAAATACAATGACTTATGCAATGCTGTAAAAATGTTACTCATTTCCGTTTCAGATTTTATTTTTGAATCCCTGCCTTCTAGATCCTTTTGCATTTCAACAGCTACCCCTTGGATTTTAACTCTTTTTCTTTCCACTCTTCTTGGCCAAATTGCTCTGCATCCATTTTTATGTTTTATTACCACAAGGATTATGCTGTTGGTGGCTTAGAGCCTTGCAACATTTCCCTATGAATAGCTGGTCAGGGGTGAAAATGCCCACTGTGAGCACTGAATGGAGCTGCTGAGAACATTCATGGTAACCTCTGAGCATTTATCAGAGGCAATTGTTTTGTGAGCTGCCCTGAGCCCTCAGGATACCCTTGTCACATGCCTCCATGACATAAATTTCCACCTATTGTCCTGATTCCTGTTCATAAGCCACAGGGGCTGAGGAAGGATGGACTAAGGGAGAACAGCTTTGCTTTTCTGGAAAGCTTGTAAAGCAACTCCAGCAACCATCAAGGAGGACAGTAAGACCATTAGCCCCACTCCATTCGATGGCTGTTGTTGCAGAGGGATGGACATGAGAACAAGGTGATAAAACTCAGGATTTTCAGCCAGGCCAGTGGTAGGTAAGACACCAAGCCCAGCCCTCAAGAGCATCAGGGGTGAGTTTTACAGATGCACTAGGCTCTTAGCAGCCCCTCTGCACTTACCCTATACAACTTTAGTCTTGAGCTTCTGTGGATAATACAGAAAACTGCTAGTAGTCCCAAGCCTTTGATCTTCATTTGACTTCTGAGAGTTTTCAGCCACCCATTTCCATTTTAAAATAGAAAAAGTACTCAAGAATTTATATAGCACAAAGGCTGTAAGTAACCCAACTTGAGAAAATATTTTTAATATGCTGGGATGAAGAATGTCAAGTATTATTTTTACTGCTTGAATTTCAACCCAGGTTGGAAAAAAGCCTGCAGAGGTAAAACTGTCTGCAGGAGAAACAGAAAGGAAGAAACGGCAACAAAAGAAACCTAAAACCACTGCTAGTGACAGTGAGATGTTTTCAATTGTGGGAGAACTGCTCAAAGGAAAGAGGGGAAGCCTTTCATGACCATCTGAGACTAACCACTACAAACATTTCCTGCCAGGTTTGACAAAACAGGAGGGAACATGCCCCAGGGAACAGCCTTCCTTTTGGGGCAACGATGGCCAAACACAGAAGCTCTAAAATGAGAGGTCTGGAAAATAAGAAGTGAGCTCATGTCACTCAGGCAGAGACAGCTTGTCTCAAGGAGACAGCACTTCCAGGGGGATGCCACCATCCCGAGTAGAGCCAGGCTGTCCTGGGTGGCTTTTTGCCATTCCTTTGTGCAGTGGGAGCCTCCCCTGTGTCTTACCACTGGCTCTGAGGAAAGGATTACCGGTTACCCTGAACTGTTCTGCTCTGCAGCTTATGCCATAGAAGACTGCAAAGCTACAACTCCACAGCTACCATTTTAACTCAGGTATTTCCACTTAATTCAGATTAATTTCTTAACGGCACAGGAATACCACAAAAGGCTTAGGGAAACAAAAAGCCTAATTTGGATCAATTAATAACACAGAGCAACTGTATTATTAATGAGGAACTGCTGAAGGCTCTAAAGAGGTATGCAGACATTATCCAGCTGAATACTGTTTCAAACAGTGACAATAATAAGGATGCAATCTGACGCTGCATATGCAAAATATTGGAGAGCAAATTAATCTTTGGCAGAACCCTGCTGCCATCATTTGGCACCTCATCTCTGCTGGGATCTCAGGTGAAATTCAAGCTGTTGCTTTTAACTAACAGAGGAAGCAGCCAGGGCAGAAGCTCTGGTCTTCCAGAGGCTCCTGGCAAAGCCCATCTCCCCTCTGCCCCTTTTACCTGTGAGGGGCAAAGTGGCATTTTCCAGCAATCCTCACTCTGCTATAATCCCATCTGCCTGGAATACAGTACTTTTCATTCTCAGCTCTCAAACTATTTGCCATTGGGCAATTTTCTTCTGCACATTTTAAAGAAATAAACAAAGAGGTAGAAAGGTGAAATGGCCTCTGCAGCATCACCCATGGGGATGCAGAGAGACTGGAAATGGGGAGCAGTTCCCTGAAACCCTAGCCCTGGGAGCACCTCACCATTCCCCAGCTGCCCCAAACACAGGGCAGATGTATATATCTCAGACTGAGCTTTTGGATAAAATACAGAGAGAGCCTTGAAGGATGCTGGACTGAAGAGCACACCCCTTCTGCTGAGCTCACGAGAATTTCCTGGTTATAGCAGAGATGTTTGTGGTTTTAAAAATACAGAAGATTTAAATTCTCTTGTCTCCAAGCATCAGTGACCCACGAGCTAATGGGGATGAAAACAGAGTGCTCTGGATAAACAGGTTATTCTGTCACCATCAATTATTGTGTCTCTCCCTATTTTCTCTACAGTACATGCCTCAGACACTGTCCCAGACAGGGCACTGAGCTACTTGCACTCCTGGTTTCAACCAGCACGGCAATTTACTGCCTCCTTGGGAAGGCTTTGATATTTTAAAACCACAACAGAGCCTTCTCTTTGCTTGAGAGGCAACCACTAGCTTAGCCACAGAGGAAGCATTTGCAGTGCCCTGGGAGATGAAAGCAGTTCTAAACCTTTCGGTTTTATTGGGCAAATTAAAAATAAACAAACAGGTCCTTTTCTTTATTTCCTTTAACTCTGTTAGGGCCCATTCCCTTCCTAGGCTTTCGAAGCATCCTTCAGAAATACAAGGATTCAGCTGAACAGCCTGGAATGAAGCCTGGCATTAGAGATGGGGAAACTGAGCTACAGCACTACTGAGAGGATAAGAGCACCCACCCAGCACACTCTGTTCTGAGCCCCACTGCTGCCTGTCCCCCGGTTGGTGCTGCAACACATGACACCCATTGAAGCCCAGGATGGAGGATTCCAACTCCTGACATTACTGTTGTCTGATGTGAGCCAGATCCATCTCACTTGATGGGATTTTTTTGTAATTCCTGAAGCTCCCTCCTTCCTGCGGTACTTAGTGAACAAGAAAAAACAACTGTGAACTGTGAACTCATCCCCTCATGTGAAGGCACAAGAGAGTGTGACTACTGATGGGACCAGACAAGTGCTCTTACAGCTGCAAAGGCTGTTAAAATGGTGCTTAGGCCTCTCCGAATGTCACCCTCTGCACAGACAGCAGGCACAGCCACCGTGCTCTGCAGGGTGATGGGAACAAGCTCGTGGGGAGAGCCGTGCAGGAGCAGGAGCCGAGGGCTAAAAGTGGATTTGACTTCACTCTCCCATTTGGAGGTAGGCGGTGGAGGTGGGCGGCCGTGAGCTGAGGGGAGGCGGAGGGGGCAACGTTTATTTCCAGCTGCACTCATGTGCAATTTCTCTTAGCCCTGAGAAAAATCTCAAATCTAGAAAACAGCAGGAGGTGGGGAGTGGGGGGAACCAAAAAGGAAAATCACGGAGTCTTTGCAGGAAAACAAGTTAGGGAAGAGAGAAAAATGGTTACCATCACCCAAGCCCTGAGACTCTGCTATTGTTACTGCGGGGTTTAAAAATGTAACAAAACCCAAGGCTACTGTGGCTACAAGTCTGCATCGGACACAGCAGCTCGTGGTGGGAAGAACGGCACTTGACCAAGAGGCAACACACCAATGCGTGGTCACAAAATGATGTTAAAAAAGCTGCTTGCAGAAAGTCAGCCTCCTACCAAATCGCAAGGTTCTCTTCACTCCCAGCGATTATGTAAGATGTTCTTGCCTGCTGCTGACTCATATTTTCCAAAATATATCTGGGAAGGAAAACATATGCACATGTGTTTTAATCTGTATGTTTCTCTGTATACATAAAAAGAAATCTATAGAAAGGTGCACAAATGCCCGCACATGCCTGCACACACATGCACAATGCTGTGTGAGAGGATGAGAGGGACAGCCTGGCATCTGTTCTAAAAACACACACTGGAGACAGATTAAACCATCACCATTTTCTGGGGCAAAACACATCAACTGTTTAACACAGGGAGTGTAGGAGGAGAACAAGAAGCTGGGAAGCTACAGGGGAAGACAGAAAAATAAGAAACACTGGGAACGTGCTGCCTGCAACCTCCAGCCAAACCTGGACTCTGGGGACCAGACACAGTCTCATCCTGAGCTTAAAATTGAGCTGGGAAAATGGCTTTAGTGGCAGCTGGGGCCACTGTGACAATTTGCAAATGACAGTGGGCTGGCTCCCCTGCACCCACTCCCGCAAGAGGGTGCTGGGTGCAGCTGGGGAGCAAGGCCAGTGCTTTCTAGACACTATAAACCAAGAGTCTTCATCCTGTTAACACCTGTGAATACACTCCCAGGCCTCAGGTATGCACTGAAGAAGCCAAGCTCCTCCTGTTTGAAGACTCAGAATTCTAAGGCAGCCAGTTAGTGCGAAACATATTTGGCCCCAGCCTGCAGGTGTGATTGGTTTCTTTGCTCTGCACACGTGTACTTCTAATCCCTTAGGGAAGACTTTTTAGATGCTTCTGCAAAACCCGCAGTGTCCAGGAGATGTGATCAATCTGCTGCTGGCCATCAGATGAGAGATTCATCTGCCCTGGACCAGAGGAGACTGAAAATCTATCCAGATGTCACCTCCTGATCACGAAATCAAGGCAGACACTCTGCACTGCTGACAGCTGACTCTGCTCAGGCCTCAGCACAACTGCTCAGGATGGCAGCGCCTGGCAGGGGTGTGAGCTGCCCCCAGTGCCACCACGGCCCCAGAGAGCACTCTTCCCACCCAGAGGGAGATGGCTGCACCAAACAGGCACAAGCTTCTTTCTGGCACTACCTTCTTCCTGGTACTGTCTCCTCCTCTTGCCTGTGCATTTCAGCAGAAGCAGGAGGTGGTTTCTCACCCTGTGCCCCCACAGCCCTCAACAGTGGGAGGCAGAGATAGGCAAAGCTGCCCCAACCCTCCTTACCTTACAACAGCTACAGAGAGGAACAGTCCCTCTCCTTCATTCCTGTCAGACAGATGCACACATAGTCACTTGCCTATACATGAGCACTATTGCTGTTCTCTGTTCTACACATCCAGCTTTGCATACACACAACAGTAGAGTAATACAATTCTAATTTAGTATCTACAACTACATCAGAGTCTACTGCCATTTAAAGGATGCTCTTTTTTTACAGAAGCTTTAAAATGTTTCATCTGGATTCAAAACCTGTTCTGCAATTGTTACTTTTTAACTTTCTTCTCCCAGAACTTCACAAAAGACCAAACATCCAGTGTGCATAAAAGCCTTTGGAATAAACGTTAAAAACAAACATTAAAGATTACACTAAAACTCACTGAAGCTCAACTAGATAAGGACAGAGTTGCACAAAATTAATCAGCAGCTTATCAAGCCAGGAAGAAAGAATTTTAGATAAAAAGCCTTCCCTAAATTTGGTATCAGAACAGAAACTTCAGTGCATAACATATTAAGAAAAACTTGTCAGATATACTGAATACAGTACAGGAGAGTGGAGGCACCAGAAATAGCATGAGAAATGTGGCCCACATAAATCCTTAAAAAAAAAAAAAAATTAAATTCTGATAATGCCAACAAGAGTCTGATGCTTTTTTTCAAATTGAACAATTTTACTTGACACAACTTTTCTACAGAGCAAATGAGCTCACTGCTTATCAGGGTAAGAGACTGAGCCTTAGGATATTTATCTGTGTAGCTGAGGCCATACTGCATTTTTTCAAACACAAGAGATAGCCCTTACATGGCGACGATCTTTGCTACTTCCAGACTCCTCATAGTTGGGCTGATTCCTCTCCCAGCACCTTTCCGGTGTGAGCAGCAACCACTGCCACAGCCACAAGCTCCCAGATCCCCTACAGCAGCCTGTGGTCCCAAGGACTGGCCCCAGGAGAAGCTTTACCCGTTAGAAACTGACACTCTTGGGACAAACATCTGGAGTAGGGAGAGTGTACAGAGGCAAACAAACCCCCCATCAGCAACATCCCAGGAATTTTACTCGGCAGCAGGCTGAGGCAGATGTCTGGTGGTACAGGGCACATCCAGGGTGCTCAAGTCCAGCCTTACCCAGGTCAGAAACCCAGTCACAATTCTCCCCATCATTCCAGGCAGGACACACTCCACAAAGGTCACCACAGGAGCAGAGCTGGGAGCAGAGGCCATGGTCTTGAGAGGCAACAGGATAGTCAAGCATGCTGCTTTCCCCACTGGATACAAAGCAAGAAGGACCAACTCCATCTACACACCTCCCAACCCTGTGGGATGGCAGCTTAGCTCAGGAAAGAAAGGATGCTGGAGCACATGGCTGCCTGTGCTTGTGGTGGGGTACTAAGATAATCTACAAACAACAAATGACCTAGAAATTAACTTCAGGTTTTTGGTTTTGGTGGGGGTTTTTTGGTGTTTTGTTGTTGTTGTTGTTTTGTTGTTGTTGTTTTTTAAGAAGAAAAAAAAAAAGCGAACCGTTTACCAGGCTGGGCATCCCCACCCCATGCTGTGACAATGAGGTGATGCCACTGCAGGGCTGCCTGCTGGCACCCCAGCACCCACTGGGGCTACCATGGTCTGCCCCGCAAGTCCACATCCTTAAAAAAAAAAAAAATTAAATTCTGATAATGCCAACAAGAGTCTGATGCTTTTTTTCAAATTGAACAATTTTACTTGACACAACTTTTCTACAGAGCAAATGAGCTCACTGCTTATCAGGGTAAGAGACTGAGCCTTAGGATATTTATCTGTGTAGCTGAGGCCATACTGCATTTTTTCAAACACAAGAGATAGCCCTTACATGGCGACGATCTTTGCTACTTCCAGACTCCTCATAGTTGGGCTGATTCCTCTCCCAGCACCTTTCCGGTGTGAGCAGCAACCACTGCCACAGCCACAAGCTCCCAGATCCCCTACAGCAGCCTGTGGTCCCAAGGACTGGCCCCAGGAGAAGCTTTACCCGTTAGAAACTGACACTCTTGGGACAAACATCTGGAGTAGGGAGAGTGTACAGAGGCAAACAAACCCCCCATCAGCAACATCCCAGGAATTTTACTCGGCAGCAGGCTGAGGCAGATGTCTGGTGGTACAGGGCACATCCAGGGTGCTCAAGTCCAGCCTTACCCAGGTCAGAAACCCAGTCACAATTCTCCCCATCATTCCAGGCAGGACACACTCCACAAAGGTCACCACAGGAGCAGAGCTGGGAGCAGAGGCCATGGTCTTGAGAGGCAACAGGATAGTCAAGCATGCTGCTTTCCCCACTGGATACAAAGCAAGAAGGACCAACTCCATCTACACACCTCCCAACCCTGTGGGATGGCAGCTTAGCTCAGGAAAGAAAGGATGCTGGAGCACATGGCTGCCTGTGCTTGTGGTGGGGTACTAAGATAATCTACAAACAACAAATGACCTAGAAATTAACTTCAGGTTTTTGGTTTTGGTGGGGGTTTTTTGGTTTTTTTGTTGTTGTTGTTTTGTTGTTGTTGTTTTTTAAGAAGAAAAAAAAAAGGGAACCGTTTACCAGGCTGGGCATCCCCACCCCATGCTGTGACAATGAGGTGATGCCACTGCAGGGCTGCCTGCTGGCACCCCAGCACCCACTGGGGCTACCATGGTCTGCCCTGCAAGTCCCAGTCAGGTCCTAGAGGAAGACAACAGGGCTAGAGACACAGTTCACCTCTCAGAGCCTTAAACAAGGCCACAGAGCCCAGTGCTTGCAGTGCAGCCCCTGCTTTACCCAGCCAGAGCTGCTGCCTAAAATAGAAACACGCTCGTTGCCGGCAGCCTATACATTATGTTCTATATGTCTCAGCTGATGTGAAAGAAGGGGCAGGCACTAAACCACATGGGACCTTCCACACGGACAGACTTGTCTGCTGTGCCAAAATCCCCTATGAGACATCCTCCCTCAAACTGCACAGAGTTCACCTCATGGCTCCCCAGCCCCAGCCTGCCCCACTGGCCCTTCCACCTGGGAAGACGAAGATCAAACCCTATGAGCCGACAGCCAAGCACCCAGCTCTCCTCCTAACCCCCACCCTGCACCACTCTTACCACTGTGTGTGCCTCAGTTTTCCTGGCTCTGTGTTGGGAGCTGGGGGAGCTCCCCAAAGTTGCACACTCCTATTAAATTTTCCATATGAATAAACCAGTCAGTTGAAATGCACACGTTGTCCACCCTCCCCACACCATACCCCTGACCCTGGCCAGAACAACCATGGCTACAGCATGAAGCAAAAAAGGGAAGAAATGGGAGTCAACGGGTCTCGCTTCTGCCTCAATAACGGGTGCTGCTCCCCTTCTTCAACAGGGGAAGAGGAGTCACACAGCAGTGAAGGAACATGCCAGAGGCCATACAGTAAGTCAATGGCAAAAGCATTATGCGACAGAAGGATCCTCCGTCACCACCGTACCCCTCAAGAAACAATCTCATCACAACAGGACAATTATTACACAATAATCAACAACATTAGGGAGTTTTCCTCAAGCTTCCTAACTTCTGGTCATTGGAGATTCCACATAAAAGAGACAAATCCCTGCATTTTATCAGAACAGCTCCCATACCATTTCACTGGGAGATACACACTGAACAGGATTATGACACCCAGCTGAGAAAGAGACACATTGCAAATGCAAAATACAAAGCCCCCCTCCTCACTGACACAGATGCACTGTTAACTTACAGCACATACACTACAGGCATAACACACACACATGCAAGCCAGCAAGCCCTGAGCACAAAAAGCATGGGATCTCCCATCATAACCAGCATTCACTAAATACAGAAAGCAAAACGACAACAAAATTAAATGAACACAGAAGAGGGGTTCAAGTCACAAATTAAAACAAAACCAAAAGAAAACTTACATGGAGTTTTGGCAATTTTCCTTCAGACATTATACACAGCAGTTGGGCTGTGTACTGAATACCTGATCCAAAAAGAAATATAACCACATTACGCAAACATATGGGGGCAGGAGTCAGGTGAACATGCAGCTCTCAACAACATTCATCTACAGGATGAGAAAGCACCTCTGCATTCCCACAGAAGGGCTCGAATCTGGGCAGATCTTCATTCACTACAAAGTATAAGCAAGTGCTGTGCTGCTGCCATCCTGGGGGAAAATCCAAATGGCAGGACAGAAAAGAGCCATCACGTCAGAGACCTCTGAGCTATCCCGTCCCCCTTTTAACTTGTCATGTGAGGTTTAAAACAGAGGTGGGAAATATCGAGGGTGGGGAAGGAAGCCTTTAAAAACCAAAAGGAGCCCCTTTATTAATGTTAAAGAAGGAGCATTAAAATCACAGTGAAGGCAGGACTAGCAGGGATCATCCTGACACATATGCTTTTTTTCTGAAGCACCCGAAGAGGAAGAAATGCTCCCTCTCCCCACGGTGAGAAGGTGCCTGAAGCTTTAAGGCAGCGGATTGCCACTCAGGAGGAACAGACTTTTTATGGACTGTGGGAAACAGGGTTGCTATGATACAGTCAGAGGCATTTTCATGAATCCTGTGGCAAATAATATTGAATCCCGCTTAAGCAGACAAACAGCAAGGCTGGTCTCCCATCACCTAGCCTCAGCAAATACACAAGAGTAATCATTGAAAGAGACTTTATGCATTATAAATATGCTATTTGCATACAAATTAATATTTTTTCTTTGGGGCTGTATGTTCCAGAGGGTCAGTGCTTTGATTTATTTAAAGGAATGATGCCTCTTCCTCATCCCTGGGCTTGAGCATCCTCATGAACATGAAGAACTCAATGTCCGTAAACAGGGAGGGGAGTTATGAACCCAAACTGCCTTCAGGAACCCAACTGTGACCAGCCTCATGCATGACCCGAATCACCTCATGGAGCTCAAGGAGAAGGAAAGCTCCACTACATTTTACAGTGTGCAAATTACACCCCAAATTTTGCAAGCACAGTCACGACTCCAGGGAGTTTTGCAAGCAACTGGGAATGCTGTCACCCCAAAAACCTGCTAACGCAAAACTGTCATGGATTGAGCTGCTCCTGAAAAGTATGGAGAGATGGAGTTGCTTTTAACTACCTAATTGCTCCCACAGACCAGGCAATCTGAGGCTCCACTGCAGGCTTGGAAAATGCAAAACTGCAGGTGCAAAACTAAAAAAATGTGGTTGGGACAGGTGGTTCGAGGCCTGTTTGAAAAGGGGGCCACTGAAGACTGGGGAAGCAGGAATCAAGCTAAATAAGCAGGAAAGCCAGCCTTGGATTGCTTTTTAGGCTTATTTTGTCTCTTTCCCCAAAAAGTCCAATGGGATATAACACAGTTATATAACTGATGTAACAGGAACTGTGTTAAATACAATAAAAAAGTTTTCTGCTCCCAACTTTCAACCTCATACTGCTCTGCATAAACCTGCTTTCTTTGACTTCATTCCTTTAGGAGAAAAACAGGTGGGAAACTTGTAATAAAAGTCCATTTGTTCTCTCAAGCACCTTCCATAATGTTAAAAAAAATAACCTCCCAGTGATCTCTTCCCGGTAGCTGTATGTGGCTAATACCTTCCCCATGCACCCCACTGGCCCCAGAGCTCCCAGCAACACACAGCTCCACTGATGGAGCCCAAAGGGATTGGCAGGAATGAGCCACTGGACACGGCAGCTCCCAACACATGCAGTAACACACACACCTCCCATATATCACCCAAGAAGTACTAACTCCAGATCAATGAATGCATTTTGCACACACTAGAAACCCATGGCAGGTACCACACACTCCTCACAGAAATCTTACTGAAAGGTAAAACCTTCACACCAGAGAGCTAAGCTAGAGGAAAATAAACATTCAGGCACAGGTTTTAACTCACTGTTTGATTTTGGGTTTTCTCATTTTTCCACCCTTGCTCCTCCAAATCACCATGTTGCCTAAAACTGTTTCACTAGAGGGATTATTTTGGCTGCCATTTGATTAATTCCCCTTCCATGGCAATCTTTGCTCATTTATTATCTTTCCAGGAGGTTCTGCAGCCTATAAAATTAATAACATATGAAAGCTAACAGGAAAATAAAACAAATTTGAGCTGTTCAACAACTCAAACCATCTTCAGCATGATTTTCCTTTTAAAACAGATTCCCTCAGTCTCTCCTGAAGTGCAGCAGGTCCCTCTTGCACACGGAGCTACAAGTGAAGGGGGAAACAGCCAGCAGGGACCAGGGCATCTTCGTTTGACTTGTCTCTCTTGGCCTTTCCACCCCTTAAAAAAGGGGTTACTGCCACTGAACACTTCTTGTCAGCTTTGGGGGCTGACCATTATCACCTGGGATGCAGAGAAAATATTTTTTGCACTTTCATTTGCAGCTAAAGCTGCTTCAAAAGTGCCAGATTCTCAGCATTTAACTCGATTCCCAGTCACGCCGCCAGCCCACACCAGCTCCGCACGGAACCCACAGCAGACAAGCTATTGCATGGGAATGACCACACGGCTCCAGCCACAACCTCCAACCTTGTCTTTACCAATCAGTTCCATGATTTTTTTAATTATTTTTTTTCCAGTTAGTTGAGGACATCTGACAAATAACAGCTGGGAGTGAGCAGGAACCAGTAAAATTCCCAAGACAATATAATTCCAGTGAACATCAGCAAGAGATGTAAACATTTTCAAACTGAGATCTTTTTGTTTTGTTTTGAGCAATTCTGATTTTTTCAGAGGGGAAAATAATATATAAAAAATCTGCAAGATTTCTGATGGAAATACGGTATGGAAACATATTTTCAAGGGGAAAAGACATTACTCTTTTCAGTCATTCCCTTTACATTCACCCTAAACTTCATGCACTGAGACTGGAACCCCCCAGCCAGCTCTGCTTCCAAGCTGTAAACATTGCAATTTTGGTCCAGACATCTTTCAACAGAGAGAACTCTAACTACCAGACACCTTTTTAGCAAGCCTATAATATACAACTTAGCACTTCATTTTCAAGAAAATCAATGGAAATAAAGTCACCAAAACCAACCCATCTCAAAATCCTATTATCCTTCAGGTGGGCAAAGATTTTTCTTAGATACATTACCAAAAACTATGTATATTTATACATACACAAACACATGAAAGAAAAGAAAGCCAAAAAAGAATTTCTAGTGATATCAAAGCAAAACCCAGCCCCTCTGTATCTGTTGCTTTAGCAAAGAAAACAAAGCATGCATTCCCCTTTTTCTCTTTGATCTTTCTTTCCCAATTTGCAGAGATATAAACCACACACAAACAGAAAAACAACCCAGCAGGTTACATTTTGGTCCCTCTCACATCTTTAAAGAAAGAAGCTAGGCTACAGCAGCATGCATGTAGAATTTGGAGGCTGTGGGGCTGAATATTGAGAAATCAAGTCAGATCATAAAGGCAACACAGATAAATAAATTAAGTAGAATTTATCTCTCTTTTTTTTTGTGGCTGAATGTTATATTTCTCCCCCCCCCCCCCCCCCCCCCCCCCCTTTAAAAACGTCCAGAGCTCAATCCAATTGCATACACCACCACCTCTCACCTGGCAGCTACATGGTTACTCTCACAGACATTGCACATCAACTGCTTGCTAGAAATCTCACACAAAATGACATATTGTTAGCCGGAGTCTCTGTTTTAAAGGAAGCAAAATAACACAGCCAGTGCTTACCACAGAAAGATATTTTCACTCGGCTTCTGACTAAATATGTACAGCTCTACCTCGCTAGCACAGAAAGAAATATGAATGTATTACTATCATTTATCACATTTAAAACCAGGCAAAAGCAGCTACACTTACAGGCATACTTAAAAGACAAGACATGACAAAAGATTTAGGGAGAGATAATATACCAACGTCATACATATCACAGCGAGGCCATGTTGAAGCTCAACGCGTTTCCCCCCTCAGTAAGAAATATCTCTCTCTCTTTCTCTCTCTCTCGCCTTTCTCTCTCTCTCGCTCGCTCTCTTGTTGAATTGCTAGTGGTAGTAGTAGCCCCCAACAGCTCAGGAGAAAAAATCCATTTAACGAGTGCCCAGGAAGAACATAAGTATGACATTCACAAGCAATAGCACCACAATCACTGCAAAAACGACCACCGTTTGAACATCCAAGGTCATGGTGCAATGCAGAACACTGTAGTGTTCAAGATGTGGGGCTGGCAGATTTGGAGAAGTCAACCTCTGCTCTGTAAGACTGTCCATACATCCACCATGCTAGAATAGAGGAGAAAACTGTTCCTGGTTTTGGTTTTGTTCGTAATGCTTTGTGGTCTGCTTTTAGTTTATCCCCCTATCTGCTGTCTCTAGCTCATTCTGGAGCCTGCTAAGTGAAGCATCATCACAACCAGTGAGCACTTAAGATGCAAAATCCTTCCTTTAGAAAAAGAAAGCGAGCGCTGTCTGCAAGCTTCTCTCTCTCTCTCTCTTCCCCCCTCTCTCTCTCGGTGACTCTTGCTGGCTGGCTTGCTTTTTAATTCGTCAAGCCAGTGCAGATACGGAGCCTGTGTGAGTGTGACAGCTCTGCAAGCTGCTGCGGCTGCATCTCTCGGAGCGAGGCGGACCCTTTCGCATACAAATCAGCTCCAGTGACCAGGCAGCGACGGGATCCTGGCTGTCAGTCAAACGCAAAAGGAAGCACTGGCTCCATAAATACACGAGTCTTCCGCCCGCCGGGACAGCGAGCACTGCGCCTGCATGTTTTTCCCCTCTCCGTCTGTGGCAGCTGGGAAAGCAGAGCCGTGCGGGAGGGTTGGGAAGCCGGGGTCGCGGTCGGATGCCAGCGCCGAGCTGCAGGAAGGGTGTCCGGGCTGTGCGTGCAGCGCAGCTCCCGCTCCTCACCGCCCGCGGACGGCGGGGACGCGTCTGCCCCGGCTGTGCCGCCTGCGCTGCTGTGGAAAATACCCAAACGCCAGCTAAAAGAGCCTGCTGGGAGCCTGCTCAGAGCAGGCAGGGGAGCAGGAGAAAGAGCGGGGAAGAAAAGCAGCTAAAATAACAAAAAGGCCACCCTCGGTAACTGGAATTCACTGTGAGCCTGTACCGAGGCAATGTTGCAGGGAACCACTTTTTAGCTCTGTACAACACTCTACACACCAGCCCATCACAAAACCATCCTACAGCCTCCCCGCAGCACTGCACTGGGCTTCTCCAAGCTAAGAGTTAACTTGAATTCTGATTCTAAAGATAGAGACGTATAAAGGGGGCGGGAGGGAGAAGACAAAACGGGATCTTTTTTTCTTCCACAGCACCCAGAAAAGTTCATTCTGACATTAAGTTCACATACACACTCAGCGTTTATGGTCCAGGTGCCAGCTGCTATCCCAAACCTCATTCTTAGATTCCAGAACCAGCAGTTACTACCTTAGAGAGGCAACACACACAGAAACAGACATGCTCAGCTGGAAAAAGCAAATCATTTTACAGGCAAAGACAGAAACAGAAACATTGCCAATGCATATGCATTAGGCACTAAAATGTGCATATGGGGGCTGATCATCAGCACCTTCCAGGAAACCTGCTCCTCAGAACATACCCAGGACATTCACACACACACACAAGGCCAACACACACCAAACAAGCACTTATTTTGTTCTCCACCAGCAAACAAGTCTTCAGGAGGACTTTTATGTTTAAGCCTGAACAGACAGGGCCTGGAGTGGCCTCACACCAGTGAGAGGGAGCCTTTCTCCCCATCACCACATCCTTCTAGGGCAGGTATTTTTTGTCAGCAACATTTGGGGAAGGGATTATGCAACTATCCCACCTTAACATTCCACTAAACTCTAAACTAAGCCTTATTTTCTTTTTCTTCCTTTGCTATTTGGATTGCTGGAGGGCTCCCTCAAAAGGAGCAGGCTTTTTCTCTATCTGCCCCCAAACACCATCAAAGGAGAGACCACACTGAGTGGACAAGGACTGTCTCCACAGTGCCCTCCCTTCTCAGCCTCCATTGAGACCCAGTGGTTCCTGCAAGGCCAACACTCCTCCAAAGCACCATCCTCCTTGTTTCCAACCAGCTTTGTAACAAGTGTGGGCCATGATGCCTTTGCAGACGCAGAGGGTGGGTTGTGCTGAGCACAGTTAGAAATAAGACCAGTTTGGGTTAATTTGGTGTTGGTTTTTTTCCCTCTCTTTTCCTGTGAGTGGTAACTAAAAGTCAGGGGCTGTCTCCAACAACTAGGACCTCCTGTTCTGTTCAAGTAGAGAATTCCTCATTCAGGAGGACAACAAAAGGTGATTTTTCATCTCCATACTTAAAAGAAGCTGTTTTAAACCTGCCCCAGGCAGCCCAGCTGCCCCATTAGCACACATGCCAGGCTGTGCCCAAGTGATGGATCTGCCTGCTCACCAGCTTCCAGACCTGTATTTCCCATTTTTAGGCTAGTCAGTCTGTCTGATTCAATTTTAGACTAATCGGAATAGCAAACATACAATAGATGTGGAGTATTTACTATTGTTACCATCCATTCCCAAAACAATACAGTCAGTCAGTCTGTCTGATTCAATTTTAGACTAATTGGAATAGCAAACATACAATAGATGTGGAGTGTTTACTATTGTTACCATCCTTTCCCAAAACAATACAGTAAATTTTCCAAAACACAAGCCTGAACTCACACACATCCAGGGAATTCCAGTTTCAGTCACAGTAATAACAGTGACCTCTCCAAAACATGTAACAGGCACAAATTTAGGACATCTTTATGCCCAGTTAATCTTCTCCTCTAAACTGCAATGAGCACAGAGGTTCAGATCCCAGCCTCAGATTCAGCCTTACATTTACAGGAAGCCCAGCAGAGATGTTCTACCTGTCCACACCAGCCCCAAGGGCCTGCAGACACCTCCACAGTCACAGCCCATCCCTCGCCTTGTCCTGCGCTGTTTGTGTCCTCTCAACGCCAAGAATGGGAAGAAACCGGCAGGGTTTCAAGGCAGACTCCTTTGTGTCTTTGCATATAAACAAAGGGAGAAAAATTGGGCAGATAGAAGCAGCAGAGGCCTAAGAAATATCCAGAAAAAAAGGTGCAGTAGCTATCACACATGCTCAATAACTACTTCCGTAGCTGAAAAAGCAGATTTCATTCCCAGGGATGTGCCTGGCAGGTCTCAGGCAGTCACTCTGCAAGAGCTGAGCCAGTCAGAGCACAGGGGAGGGCAAAGACTATAAATAGAGGCAAGGAAGCCAGCCCCCTGCCAGCTGCAGGCAGGAGGTCCCCCACTGCCCCGCTCACCATCTCCAGCTCCTGCATCACGAGCGGCTGCAGACCCGCAGGGCGACCCCAGCGCCACCATCCTCCCTGGCTGCAGGGGCTGGAGAGGCAAGGGGGGCTGCGGCACCCGGGGGGCTCCAGCAGCACCGTCCCTCCTCCCCAGGTCACATTCCAGGGCAAATGCCCTAAAAGATGAGGCAGGAAAGTGCCCGGTCCCTCACTGCTCACAGATGGAAATAGGGGGCTCCAGGGAAAGTTGGGTGTGTAACAGCTACCAAGAATCATCAGCACAAACATTTACTGCACAGAAGCTTCTATTTAATTATATTTGCAGTATTCCCTATAGTTCTTGCTGCTTTATATGATTCCCCATGCCTTTTGCATGTACTAAATGTTAATTTTACTACGGAAATGGCGATACTTGCTCTTAGAAGCCTTACTGCAAAAGAACACCTACATGTCAGGGGTTTATATAAAACCATGTAACTTCGTGTAATGTTTTCTGTAAAGTTTAGCTACTAAACTGAGGAACAAGAAGGAATTATTTGTAATAGTAATATAAAATACCATATCCCCTTACAGCACAGCACATGCCCTGATACTACTGTAGGAGCACAATTTATAATGCACAACCAGCGATGGCTTCTTCTGTATGAGAAAGCAGTTTTGAATTCCAGCCTTTCTCCAGCGAGCACATCAATAAAGGAAGGAGCCAGGGCTTCCACTAACCCATCACATCCATACATCTGTATGTATACATAATTCTGTATATACACAGACAGACAAAGCGTATTCTGGACTCCCAGGTAACAGACAAATCCAAAGAGCCCCTACAATAACATGAATTGCAATACGGAAATTTTGAGACGAGCCTCTGAAGCAGATGATGCCAGGTCTTCATTCCTTATGTGCGTAATACACCAGGCTCAGCCATGTGACTGCAACTCCCTCCAATGGATCTCTATAGGAATTAGCACAACCCAATGACTTTCACCTAAACAAGTACAACTCTCACTCAGCAGTGAGGATTTCTAAATTTGAATGCTTAAAGGTCCTATATTCCACCCCCACAGACAGGTATGCTGTCTCCACATGAGCTGGCAGGATAGTCCAGGGGTGTGTGACAGCACAGGATTCAGCTCCAGCTCCCTCTTTTGCCAAAGATCCCCTGTGCAGATCAACAGCCTCCACTGCAGCAATCTCTTGGACATGCAGAGTCATCTGTGTTTTCCTAACACACCAGCTCCATCTCCCACTGACTGCAAAACTGAAGCACTCAAACAAATAACCTCAACACAGCCCCAGTGAACTCTGATAATGCTGCTGCAGGAAGCACTGCTGAGCTCTGGGCTTTGGCACAAGGACCCCAACTCTACCAGGGCAGAAAAACCTGCTCATCTGTCAGCCAAAGGAGCTAAATATTTTGGTGAATTTGGGAAAGTTTCAAAAAAATCCCATGGTGGTTTTGTGATTCTGAGTGGGACTAGAACTATGGTTGTGTTGGTCTGGACTGGATGAAACCTATTGCCTTGGGGAAAACAGCTGCCAGTGATAGTCAGTCCTGAACTACTTCTTTTCTTTTGTATTCCCTCTTGGAGCACAAGCTCCACCTCACACCTAAATGGCACCATGAGAGAAGTTTAAACTTTTCATTGGAATTAACAATGCCCTGAAAGAGGAACAAACAGCAACAGTACCCAGGGACGTGTGGGCAGGAGAGGGGCAACTGCTCTGCCATTTCATCTCCTCCACTGGGCACTTGCTGACTGCTGCAATGTCAGGCACCAATGTGGGGTTTGACTCATGCCTCTGTCAGAAATTATGAGACCATCAAATTAATTGTTTTTTTCTAAATCTAGCTAGGAATTAAGCTCAGGGTTTCAGAAAAGACCAGTGGGATTATGATTTGCTACATTTCCAAAAAGGCGGATTTTCTTAAACCGAGAATTGCCTCTTTTTCCTATCTCTTCACAGTAAGTCTGACAGAGTCCTCTTCTCCCACCCTTTGTCCAGAGGGGAAACACCAGCCTACACACTGCAGAGCTGCTGCACAAGGCAGTATTTTCCTCAGGAATCTCCATCATCTTGTATGGCTGTGGACTGGCTTCACAGGAAACTTTGAAAACCCCCAAACACCTAAAAGTCCTTACCAAAACTGAGGAATATACAAAATGGAGGATTATCTGTGAAGACCTGGACTTAGGGGGCTGGGTTTGGCAGTTAAAAATTATCTTTCCAGTCAACCAGTGTTCCTTGCCTGTCCAGTCCATCCTTCAAATGCAAAGTTTCCTCACTGTTCATGTGAACTTGGAACTTTTTTCCAGTAACTTCCTCTTCTTCTTTCTTTTGTCCTTCTTCCTTTTCCTTGCTCTACACATCTCCCTATGAAGCTTTTATTTCACCTCGTCCTCTGCCCCAGCCCTCTCACAGCGGCTCAAGTGTCCTCTACCAGAGACACAAGACAACAAAGCATTGGGGTGGCCAGAACAAGCACAGCTTCCTCCAGCAGCTTCCACGGGAACTGCACAACATGTTTCAGCGAATTCACAACATAGCTAGACAAGCAAATAATTAATTTACAGAACTAATATAAAATACAATTACAGAAAGACAAAGGGGAAAGACAGAGAGGTAAGCAAGGATAAGATGATGATCTCAAAAGCTGGTGAGGTACAAATAGTCTTCAGAACTGCATTAAAAATAGGCTGAGTTGAGAGCCTGCAAAGTGGTGAAAATGGGAGAGAAGGCAGATGAGGAAGCAAGCAGAGCAAGACCTCATGAAGCAAGCTGACCTTGTAGCAAGGCTAAGAGTGCTGGAGAAGAGAGCACATTAAGTTTTTAAGCCCACTTCTGCAATGTTTAGAGAACACAGGGCACTGCTGGAGGCTGAATTTGCTGTGCTGCTTAACCTGCATGACCAACTGGCCATGAGAATTATACAAAGTTCAGAAGCTACAGGGATGGATCTGAGCATCTCTGGGTCACTGCTCTAAGTATTCCATAGAAAAGAAAACAAGAATTTCACCAAAAGACAGGAAGCATCACACTGACCTCCACAGCTTGACCCTTGGTAGATACACTAGAGCTCAGGCAAGCTGTAGTAGGTGAACTTTTTCCATTCTTCACCAGCTCTAATTTTATCTCAGAAAACAAGCAGTGAAACACAACAGAATTATGTCCCCCGTGTAGAGGCTGATTTATTTATAAACATTTCTTTTAATACTAACAGCCAGACACCAATCAAAGATAAGCCAGGGAGGTTGTGATATACTTGTGCACCAGCCCTGCTTAACCACCCTCTTGAACACTAACCATCTTCCAGATGAAGAGGTCTTAATGCCTTGAGTGAAAGGCAGTAGTGTCATGTCACACAGTAAACAAGGCTGGCCTTGGACCACATCTGGAGACCTCCATTAATCCTGGCTCCTTCTACAAACAGAGCCAGCATCTCAGCAGATGGTGCTCTTTCCTCTGTGGAAGAATTTAAGCACTTGCTGTGAAGGGGGAAATAAAGTCAAAGCCTTGTCAGAGTCATCTAATGAGGTGCACAGATGCTTCTTCCAGAGTGCCCTGACCAGGTGTTACCTGCATCCTGCCATGGCTTCATGCATCCTTGCTAACATCCTGCCCTCCACTGCTGCGCAGTGCCATCCACACACAGCTGCAAGGCTCCCCCCAGCAATGGCTACAACACAGAGCAACATACTCATCACGTTTCCTAGCTTTTCTAACACCACACAAGCCCTGCTGCTATGGCACTAAGCATGAGCCTGTCCTGGCATTCGTTCCGTTGTGCTTGTCTGGATCACAGGGAGAAAAAAAACTTCAAAGTTTTTTTGAGCTTAAAGCATTAAGACAGACTAAAATCTCATGCTCCTGGCAATCATGCTGCAAGTGCTTTCCCTTCTGCTCGCCCCTGCTTCACACCCAGCTTGTACTCTTAAGAAGCACCCCCAGACTCCTGATTTTGAAAAGGAAAAGAAAAACAAACCCTCAAGACCAGCAGAATTCAGATGTGGTAGCACCTATCACCCTTGTCACAGAGAAAGACTTCACAGATCAAGAAGAAAATCCAAGACAAGTCCCTTTCTTCCTCTGCTCCCTCCAGCCACTCATACAGGAACTCCAATGCTTCTGCTCTCATTTCTGACATTAAATTGCAGAGATTTTCACATCAACACATGCCTGGACAATGTGGTAAGTGGGGGGGAAAAAAAAAAAAAGATCACCCACTAGAAACCACTTTACTAAATGCAGGGCCAGTGTCCCCAGTGAGGTACAGCTGCAGAGACACAGAGGAGAGAATGCTCTTCACTGTGAAAATCAAAGGCTGTATTTCAGGTTTGCCACAACACAGGAAGGTCCTTTGAAATCCAGTGCATCACATTTTGTATGCAGTAAAAAAAGCAAGTCTAATAGAGTATTTTTGTCTGCCTTAGCCTGCGGAGGTCCAGCAATTAGCAGTGCAGGAGTGAGATGCCGGGCAGAACGGAAACGGCCCAATCCATGAGGCATGTACTAAACAGCAATGTCAGAACCTACACAGAGGAAAGAGGAGAAAAAGGTTTCTGGTTCTGCTTTGTGCTTTCATTGCCTGACCTTGCAGAAAGAGTGGGTTTAACAAGCAGCTTTCCTTGCACAAGGACTCGCCCCTCTCCAACAGACGGATGGTGCTCAGCTCTGTTTATGGGCAAGGCCAGATCAGGCCCTGCCCCAGGGCACGAGGAGAAACACGAAGGCTTATAAATTTCAAAGTACTGATGCAGTACAATCATGGGGACTCGGTATTCAACTTTGTACTGCTGCTCTGTCAGCCTGAGCCTACTCTGAGGGAAATACAAAATTATCCACCACATGTATATTTGGAAAGCTGAGCCCAGGCACAGTCCCATGACTTAGAGAGAGTCCTGACACAACACTGTGGCAGATGGGAGCAGAAGCCACAGCCCTGCTTCATGCAGGAAGGATAAGGATGGAAAGAAATGGCCCACAATTCCTTGCAGCCCTCCTCATACCCCTTCTGTGACACTGTTGGCTTTGGCTTCCCAGGATTTCTACTCGTCAAGATATTGAACAAAGAAAAAAAAACATTTTATTAAGAAGCTGACCGGGGGGTGTCATGTTCTTCACACAAATTAACCTAGAGAATTAGATATATTTCATATAGATCATTTTCTTCCTGTCTCTCTGCCTCCCCCCCAATAAAAAATAAATAAATAAATAAATAAATAGATAAATACAAAAACCAAAAAAAGAGCAAGGGAACAGCCGATTGAATCTGGCACTCTTTTAATGAAGAGAACAAGGCAAGACAACCTAAATGAAGTAGGTTTCCAGCTGGATATCAGTAGATGTACAAATAGAACATAACCCACTCATTTTTATCATCATTATTATCAGCATGGAAAAGGAAAAATAAGTTTCTAGCGTTTTGTTGTTTTTTTTTCTGTCTCCAAATGAGGCAAAGGAATGCCAGGACGCTTTCATTCCTGTTCCACCCGGCTCAGTGGGATGGCTTTGCAGCCAGAGCTCACACAGGCTGTGCCCCCTGCCTGGTGCCACACACCAGCCCTGCAGGACAATGTGCCACGGCGCCAGCCAAAGGGACACTCGCTGCGCGGGATCACACGGATAAACCCGCCTGCTGGAGGACACAGCGTAAACACAACGGGCACAGAGAAGGACCTGGTGTTGCACTGGCTTCTTCAAGAAGCACAGATTGCACTTCTCCATCATTAACCAGCAACATAGAAATTCAATGGGACAGTGCTGAGGTTCACTGTGCTACTCAAAACATGGACAGGACAGGAGTTCTGAGCACCCCCGTCTGCAACCTGAAAACAACTACGGCAGAGAAGCTGCAGCATAATTTAATCACGCCCAATATTATCTTTGAATAAATCCAAGGAATTCTGTAACGTGACAGACGTGGCAACATGGGGAGACAAAAGTTGGGATCCCCTCTGAAGAGACACTTCTGCACATGAATACACTCCTTTGGGCTCAGTAGTTCAGAGCTCTGGACCAGGAACTTGACTTCTCATCCACAACTTCCTATTAGACCAAGTCAAAGACTTCCTAGCCCGAAACTGGCTCCCACTTCTCTAACAATACTCATCTTTCCTTTCCCTGCCCACATTACATAATAGACAACTTCATTTATTTATTTTTTCATATGATGTCTTTTCATAACAATAGGGACTATCAGAGACAGAGATAACTTGATGAATTTTTCCTATTATCTAAGAGCTTAGTCACTCAGGGAATTAGTCATGTTCAAAATAACAGTCAGGCTCAAAGAGATTCAGAGCAACCGTTCTGGAGCAAAAGCAGCTAATGTCATAAATACATTAAGATGTTAGTTTGAAGCATTTCAGAGATTTTTCAAGAACTGTTTAAAAAAAGAAAAACCCTTTGACTAGATACAAGGAAATCAGGTTCTCCGCAGTTAAAAAACCACTGCAGTTTGCAAAGCCTGCTGTGCTCAAACCCTGAAACCTGAACACAGGAGGGACAGATGGACTTTGTGACCACATGGCGTGTGTGATTTCCCAGCAAGTGCATTCTGCTTGATGTTCTACAAAATACTGCTTCACATTTCTCTAGCACCCTCCAAGCCGTGGGCCTCAAAGGGTTTTTCAGACATCCTCAATGTATTATCAAGACATATCTCAGGAGATAGAGAAGTCATCAGCATGTCCGTTATGCAACAGGTAGGAACTGGGGCACAGAGCCATGGTTTGCCCATGGGACTAGAGCCAGGCCTCCTCCTAGCTGCTCCTGGGATTGACACAAAGGCAACTGCCGGCACGTATTTATCCAAATATTTTTGTGTTCCACTCTTTCTTTGGACATTTATTGTGTACTCTTACAGCAACACTAGGAGCATGCTATAATTGAAAGATTAAAGAAGCCCCAAACTGGAAGTGAAACAGAATACAGAACAGAAACCACGTCAGTGAGAAAAATCCCACAAAGAAATGCATTTGGTAGGACTGACTTAAGACTTTGGGAGCTTCTCACCATTGCAGCATGGGCAGAATTCTCTGCACGATGCACTTGACCAGCTGCAAGCAGAGCACTCTCTGTTCCTTTGATCTCCTTGGGAGTCCAGAATGCTCTGGGCCTCTCAAGTCCCATTTTTCCCTAATGCCTGGATACCTTTTTCCATCCAATTCCAGCCTGGCTTCTCACCATCAACTGCATTTACTTATCCGAACTTTCAAAAAAGAAAATCAGACCAAAACTGCTTTCTTCCTCCTCTCTTTTCCCAACTTCACATTGAGCTCTTTGGGATTATAGAGTGCAGAGTCATCGTACTTTACTTATCCTGTGCTTTGCAGACCAAAAAGCAG
>NW_009953574.1:273458-280659 GCF_000747805.2 Chaetura pelagica | reverse complement strand
CTGCAGCTGAGCTTGCAGTATTTGGCCCCTTTATTCACTGAATTCCTTTTCAACATAGTTAAAGTTGTGATGATTTACAATGCTTTTTGTTTATGACAGCAATATAAAATATCAACAGATTGATTTTAAATATTTGAACAATATGCACTGTAAAAATATGGGTATATACACCCACAAAAAAACCCATCCCAGGACTCTGTATCTGGTGAAGTTAATGGCTGCACTCACTTTGACTTCACAGGCACAACACTAAGCCTAGAATTAGACCCTATGTGAGGAAATACTGAGGACAACGCATGTTTGTCTTTCCTGAAATACAGCCAAAAGCTTAAGGAAAAACTCTGCCCTTGTCAGATAAAAAACTATTGCAGAAGAGGCTGTATTTTGGCATGATTTAAACCAGCTCATTTGATTATCATGCCAGATCAATATTCCCTGTGAAGGATGCCTAACCCAATAATCATCGTACTGACAATGCCGATCAGATGTGGAGATTTATTCTCATCACTACCAATGACAATTAGTTTCATCTTTCTGGGTTACTAGCAGAGTTTAGAAACTTAGTACCAACAAAGCATGTAAAATACCCTCCTGGGATGCTAGCATAATTGGCAAAAGATTAATTGTTTAAAAAACAGAAAGCAGCACATGCAAAGGAGAGAAAAAAAAGAAGCCCCGACAGCTTAAAATTCTGGAACAATGGCTAGGTTTAAGGGGCTGATTTAGAAATAAAGAGCCACCTCCATGAGAACAAAAGGTGCTATCACTTGTAAAATATTAGTGACACACTTCTGAGTAATGACTAACTCTGCAAAGAAGTGGGTCCGATTCCTTAACCCAACCAGCACTGAGAACAATAGAGAACAGCACTCAGTGCTGTGCAGAACTTGTGAGAAAATCACTCTAAAATCCAGGTTTAGACCAACATGCCTGAGCAGAACAAAGTCCAGGGATAACATGAAAGATAAATTTCTATTGATGTTCTTTAGTAGATACACAGAAAATAATATCAGAGTGAAAAATGACAGCTGAAATGCCATAATAGAGGCTCAGTGCTCATGAAAATGGGCCCAGTGTTGCACTAGATGAAAGGCTAAGGCTCTTCACTGTATGGCATGCAGCTTAATGTGTGTGAATGGATCAGCCAACCTTCACTTAGGAGCAAACTGAGCCATTTCATTTTTCTGTAGCACATTTTAGTCAGTAGACCGAGATGATAATATTCACACCAACTTGCTGAAATGCAGCTGCTTCTGGTGTGGAATAACTCATTTGTTTAGCAGAGTACACCAATGAGATCCAATATTTTAAGTACTAAAAATCAAATAAACTTACCAATGGAAAAGCAGGCAAAATCTGCACTAGATGGAATACTGCTATCCACACTGGCATTTAGCCAGGAGATACGGACCAATGTGCCTTGTCTTGCAAAAAGAAAGTTGAATTTGTACAGACCAAGCATCACCAGGACACTGGCTTTGCAGCCCAGCACCTCTAAGCCCAGGAGCACTGTCCAGTCGTTGAACCCCTTGGACCTCAGCCTCACATCCCCAGGGAACCAGGCTCCTCACTTGCAAGCAATTGCAAACGTCTCTGCTGGATTTCTCTTATTTGACTCAGTTTTACTTTCTTGATTTGTAATAATTTTTTAACCTTATTTTCAGATGATCTAGAGATACGTGGAGTATCTTCAAATACTGCTGAGGTTGGTAAACTGCTATATAAACCACAGAAACCACAGCCCTCTCTTTCATTTTTCCCTTATTGGAAGGAGCAATATTGGGAAATTTCTGGGTACAACCTGTTTCGAAATCAATCACTGGAGTTTCACTTTCCCACAAAAATATTTTAAATTACAGGCCATAATTTCCAAGAGAAGAAAAGATTAGACTTATCAGAACAAAAAACCAAAGTCTCCCTTATTGCCAGCAGCAAGAATGAAGCTGGAAAGATAAGAGGGTGAGAAAATGTCAAGTCTTCTGCTATGTCAATTAAAAAAGCAGTTTGCCCTGCACCACATCCCCTCCCCATCAGAGCTCAGCAGTCACCCAGGAGGAAACAAAAGAGGCTGAAAGAGCCCCATCCAGCTTCTCATCACCACTTTTCTTTCAGCATAGTAATCTCTGAAAACGCCAGTCGGCGAATGGGTGAAAGGCGATTTGTGTTGCTTAGACACCGGCGGAGAGGAGCAAAGTGCTCTGCTGGTGTGCATGGGGGAGGTGTGGGGACAGGGTGGCAGAAGAGAGGGAAAAACCTGGATGTTCAGAGGGTGGGAGGCGGTGAGAAAACTGCCGAAGTGTTGCTGGGTGGTAGACAAACCTTAAATGGGACCCTAAACAAATCTGCTCTCTGCTGCTGCTTGCACCTCTACACCACCCTCCCAGCTTTAGTCTTCCAGAAACAGAAACCATTAAGCTCCTCTTTGTACAAGTACCTGGGAGGGAAGGAGGGCAGGAGCAAGCTGCACCGGGCAGCACGGAGCTGGCGGCTGGGCACCAGGAGAGAACGGGCAGCGATTTCTGCGCTGGCTCCAAAATCATCCCGGCTGCCAGCAACATCTGCCGGGTGCCCCCGACAGAGCCCAAAGGCAGGGGCTGAGCCAGGTGACGCCAGCAGTCCGTGCAGCCCGATGTGCTGCCAGCCACCCCGAGCGGGTCCCTGCCCGGGGACCAGCCCCGAGGGATGCCCCAGCCGCCCCGCTGGACGGAAAACGCCAAGGGAAGGGCAAAATAAAAAACACTGCAAAACGCAGCTCAGCGGAGAGGGAAAAGCAGAGGGAAATGCCACCGTAAAACAAAGCTGTACAAGGAGGGAGAGCCGGGGAGGAGGAGGATCGCGGTAACAACCACATCTCTTCACAGGGAAGTTTCTGAACGAAAAACACGGACCCTTGCGGAGATGGGGGAACTTCCCCGCTTTGCCTGCTGGCAGACACAGCCCCTCAGAGCTGTACTCCGGGCACAGTGAGTGCATCTGCAAACTACCACTATTTTTTTCTTTTTTTTTTTTTATTAAGCAGAGCTGTCACTGTTCAAACCGCTGTTCTGAAGCCTCTACACTTCAGAGGAGTGTTTTACAGTCTGATGCAAGCAAAGGCAGGGATGCTCCAGCTCAGCAGCAAATTCAGGCTCCCCCTGCACCGCAACTCATCATGCACAGAAGGGGCAGAGCTGACAGGTCCCAGTGGCGGTAACGCTGCCGACAGCCAGCATCCCTGCTCCCGTACTCCTCTCCTGCCGGTCCGCTCCCCCAGCTGTTACACCCCCCATCCGAGCACCTGGAAAATCCTTTGCTTTCTTCTCAAACCCACCCGTTCACCGTACTGAAACCCACCTCCCCAGCCCCTGCCGAGCGCCGCTCCCCCCCTCCCACACCCCAACGCACGCACATCCTCCTTCCTTTCTTTTAATTTCTTCTTTTGCTCAGCAATTTGGGAACGCAGAGTCCATAAAATGGCTACACAGTGATCAATGGTTTCAAGGACAGGGAGTAAAGGAGGAGTCAGGAGATAGGATGGAGGTTTATTTCCCCATCAAAGTACTGCAATAAGAGGAAAAGAGAAAGACATAGCTACCTGAACTCACCATTCCTGATCCATCCCTTAGCCACTGCATCTTGCTTCTGATGATGTCCTTATTATCAGGGAGGGGAAAAAAAAAATCCCTACTGCATGGCGAGAGCTAGCAGGAAAAAAAAAAAGAAGCCCCCCACCCCCACCCTAGCCTGGAGCTTTCAGTCAGACATCCCTCAGCCCAGCAATCCCGTGCCTGTTAAGAGCACGTTATTAGCAGCCTCCTCACTACCTGAGATTGTAGTTATTTATTTCAGTCACAGACTGAGGGATTTGAGGGGAGGGGGGTGTCCTGTTTTTTCCCTTGCCATGCTTTGAAACTCTGCAGGAGAAGAGGGGGAGGAAGGGGGGACCTATGAAAACTTCAGGAGGGTCCCTGCAGGCACTCAGCACCCCTGTCCTCCTGCCAGTGGGTCACACTTGCCCCTGGCACTATGGGACTCCCAGATCTGCAGAGCCATCACATGCCTCCATGCTCAGCAGGGGGCTGGGGATTTTGCTGACATTTGAAGGGCAGCAAGTTTTCACTCTACTCTCCACATGAAGGAGAAGTCCCCTTCCCACCAAAACATTCCAGCCCAGAAAAGTGCAGTACGTGCCCAGGGTTTTCCTCCCCCCAGCACCCACACTCTACTCCCTACTAAGGGTTTTGATCTCCCACCCACTCCCCTTGCTTTTTTCTGACCTTCTGGTCAGAGCAAGGAAACTACAGCCTCTGCACAGTTAGAAAAGACAAGACACTCATGAAGCGTTCATCACCAAGACGGCCACCCACCATGCCGGGGTAGATGAGATCAGTCTGTCTGGCGCTGGTTAGAAGAGGCAGCGATAGCATATGGGATGTGCACAGCCAACTGGAAACAGGATTGAATCCTCTTGCTTCCTCCAGCTGGGACACGTATGTCGACATGGTTCTCCCCATTTTACAGAGAAGATGTGGAAATCAAAAGGAGTTAGCCAAGGCCGCTCAAGAGGCTGTTGCGCTGCCGCCGCAGCCCTTCGCCACCCTCCGGCGCCGCGTGCCCGCAGGAAGGGGCAGTCCGTCGCAAGGACTGACGCACACCTGAGTACTGGCAAAAAAACCCCACCAACATTCCCAGTGCCTCCTCTTTGGCAGCAGATGAAGCCTGCAACTAGCTTCAGTGGAAGGAGAGGGCAGGTACAAACTGTAGAGACAACGTGGGAAATGGCCGACATCCTGTTCTGGGTACAGAAACAGCCCACAGCCAGGATATACATACATTGGTTAAGCTGGATATACTGGATCCACATGCAGGATATACTGCAAAACCTGTAGAGAAGCTACAGTCTCCTCTGTTATGTTTGCAGAGGACTTAGGGTTGTGTTTGAATGTGTTTTTTTTTCCCTGCTCTCCTGCCTCAAAGGCAGAAGGGCATTTGAATCTCCTGCTCCTGACCTCCAGAGGAGTCAACATTTTTCCTGCAGCTGGAGATTTTGAGTCAGGAAACAACAGGCAGCTCCTCGTGACTGCCACTTTCTGCTCGCCCTGCGCTGCTCAGCAGGATGCATGAGGATCAGAGCCTGGGTGTCTTCACTTATTTATTTAAATAGGACAGAACAAAAGTACAGCCCAGAGTGAAGGGATGCTGCCCAGCATATTTGCATTGCTTGGGCACCATGGAGCCTGCTCTAGTTACATCATGCCATATTCCATCACCTTTTATATGGGCACTGACAGTCATCATTATTCCCAGAGATGGCTGACAGAAAAGTCAGGAGGCAAACACTTAAGAGACATTCTAACTCTTGAATTCTCTCTAAGTTTCCTATGTTAAGTGACAGAAAACTGAGGTAAGTTATTTACATCCAAAGAAGGACTCTGGTCTGAAAATCACATCTCTGAAAACTGTTCTGGAACACTGTGCTGTCAGGCTGGGTCTGCTCCCCACCTTCCCACCAAGGAGAGCCCAGTCTCTGGCCATGTCTTTGTGCAGCCCTGATTTTCACAGAACTTACACATCATCTGTTTAGGATGTCAGTAAGACCCAGCACAGCTTCACCAACTGATTCAAAAGCTTTCAGGGCTGGGGACAGCTAGGACAGAGCAACTGCCAAACTGACAAGACATCCTGAATGCATGGCCATTGTTCCCTTCAGAAAATCGGACTAAAATTAAAAGCAATGATCGAGTTATCTGATGAGTGAATGCTTTTTGTACAATGAAATACTGAATGAGAGATCTGCATTATTGTCAATCACACACAAATACAAGAAATACACAAGTTCATCTTTAAAACGTGCACTGTGTCATCCCAGTAACTCCACTAAATTCAGTCACAGTTACACCCATTTTAGCTTTGGCAGTGCAAATGGGAGAAGTTGTCTGGCACATCCCACCCTGTTGCTCTAATTGGTAAAGTGGATCTGGAGGAGGACAATTTTTGTTGAGGCTTGTTACAGTTTCTGTCCTCCTACTGTCAGTTGTTGATCAAGCCTGTCAATAAGGCTGATATTCCACTGTTTCACTTCCTATCCTTTGTTTACACTAAGCTGATTTCAGAAGTAAACCAAAGGTTGCCAGGTTAATTCTTGCTCCCTTTGAAGGTGACAAAAGGCAACAAGGACAAAAGATTAGCCAAATCCCTGAATCCGCATCAGTCTGCACACAAATCCAATCTTGCCCAGATCAGGCGAGTGATTCTCTCTGGCACATGCCACCTCGGTAAGAACCCAGTGATGTTTCCCCTGCCAAGAACATGCACCTCTGTTGCTTTACTCTCGATGCAAAGTGTTGTGCAGCCAGCCAGTGGGCAGGGGACCAAGCCCAGAGCTCTGCCAGAGCAGAATATGCAAGAGGAAGAGCCACCCATGAGCTTCTCCACTGGAGCAAGCCCACTATGGAGGAAAGTACATGACTTTCAGGAAAGGGTGCCACATCTTGGCTCCTCTGCCCAGCATTCCAACAAGGATGTTGCAACCGGGCGCATGTGACTGCACCGTGGGTAAGCCCTACCAGCACACCTCAGATATGTAGTATTTTCAATAACACTGAGTCATGTTGAGCACTACAGAGCGGTGCCTGTGGGCACTACACTAGTAGTAAAATCCCTATTGCCAAAGGAGAAACAGAGGCGACTTCCACTGTGCAGCATCTGGGCGCAGAGTTTGCACTGCAGGCTCCTGCCCTGTGATTTAGCTTACAAAAATTGTGACTTCTGTTACCAGTGGTGGTGAATAATTCAATATTGCTTGAGATACTTTGAGGAAATCCCTCTCTTCCTAGAAAGGCACTCAAGACATCGGTAACAGAGGAAGGTCCTTTCAGCTATCCCTTCCTTCCCTAACACTCCATGGCCCATAGAAGGTGGGAATGTGTCACAGCTGCCTCTGCAGAGATTCCCATCACTGGAGTGCCAGCACTGCCACCAACTCCCTGGAGTAATTTCTACACCTGAGACAACACAAAGCAGCATCAAGTCCTCCCGGGGATGCAGGGAAGAGATTTTTCTTGAGTGAGGAGAGCTGGTCTTCAGTTTGTCTGGAGGATTGCTCCAAACTAAGTCCCTGTAAGAACTCTCACATTTCTCATTTATAACATCTCATTCATTCTCAGGAGACCTGTGGTCTGGTCACATTTTACCTGCCACAGACTCTAAAAGTCTCTTTCCC